>NC_141537.1:146171641-146471641 GCF_021556685.1 Rattus norvegicus | reverse complement strand
TTGGGACTTTACGGCAGTGATGATGGACTTTGCAAGAGTGCTTGGAAAGGTTATGAGAAAGATGAAGACACCTTTCTGCTTCTGCCTGCCTCTTGCCACAGCATGTAGATCTCATTGGGTTCCTAGACTATTACTAGTGATGTCTTGACTCAGGACCTTTATGTTTGGATGTATCCTAGAGTGGGCACGACTGACTCTTTTTTATACCCTTCAGGTCATGGGTTAAGCCGGCATCTCATGGAGGCTTCTCAGCTGCTCCCTGCCACAATGATAATTGATAGCATTATTCCGTTTTGAATTATGGTTGCTTATCTGTTGATTTTCAGTCCTCCTCCCACAACCTGGTATTCCTAGCATATGCCAGCTCACACTGTGTCTGATATATACAAACAGATAAACCAACAGATGGACATTCTGGGAAGTGCTTCCTGAGAACCTAGCAGAGTGTAGCTGTGTAACGAAGGAAGTCTGGACTTAGTGACTTACTGAACTCCAGGTTGATTTTCCCATGAGCGAGAAGTCCACTCAGTGATGGTTGAATGGCCATTCAGAGACTGAAGGCAAACTCCTTTGTTTCCTCCATTATGGTTCCAGAGTATCAGACGACTGGCCAGTTTTAAGTCTGTGGATCCTGCAGATACTAATATCTAGCAGTGGGGGGTGGGAAGAGAGGGTACTTTGGATTGAGTAAGAAGTTGTAGGTCCCAGATCTGTAACCAATGTTTATCACTCTGCTCCAGTATTCTGGTATTGTTTTTTCCTTTTTGAAGCCGAGTGAAGTAAACACGACCATATTAGATGCAAAGGTCGACACTGGGTTCCTAATGACTGCTTCATGCAGCAGAGTGTGGCCATCTACACTAGTACCTAAGGAGCTCTGTGAGGACAGAGCCTGACTCTTTCTGTCAATCTGAGCAGAGGGTCTATCATGGTGAGTATCTGAATGAATAATTAACCATCTCTTGGTCCCTAACTTGTGTTGGAAGCACCAGTTCAGATGTGAAATTTAAAGCAGAATGAAGACAGAATAGGAACTGCACAAGGACTTAAAACCATGAAGGAGATCCCCTCTGTCCATCTGTCTGTCCGTCCATCTGTCTGTCTGTCTGTCTGTCTGTGTCTCTCTATTGGTGCATGTATGTGTACAGGGGTACATGTGCGCACGTCTGTGTTGTACATGGATGTCAGAGGACAACCTTGGGTGTTATTTCTCAGGAGCTGTCCTCCTGGTTCACGGCAGAGTCTCTCATCTCCAGAGAGCTCACTAAGCTGGCTAAGCTTTTTGGCCAGTGATGTGCAAGGCTCTACTCATCTCTGCTCTTCAGTGCTGGAATTACAGCATGTGCTACCACTGTAATTCAGAATGCAATCTTCCACCTTCTCATTTCTTCCCAGAGACAGAAGGTGAATCATTAGTCTGCTTTTTCCTTGATCCCGTGTTCTGCCCTACTGAGTATGCGCCATAGGAGCGGAGATGCAAGCGGAGCCACTAGCATGTGGGTAACTCTCACAACTCTCCAAGCAGGAAGGTCTTGTTGAGGTTGCTCACTGGAGTCCTTCACTCACTCTTGAGTGAAGGTTTGACTTTTTTAACAGACTCTGGTTCTGTGTCCTATCACAGGGAGTTAGTCCATAGTGGACAGGCTCTTATTGCTTGTCCTAAAGAGGCCGTAAGAGGGGCTATGTTCGTTGAGCTTTTACCTGGACAGAGCAGGATTGTGGGCAACATTTGTTCTAGGAGACTGAGTTGTTTTGATCACTTGAGCTATTTTAGAAAGTTTGTGTTTCTTTTGAAAGAGAATAGCAGATAACATTTGGGAAAATTCCTGTATGTACACAAATGTGTGCATGTGTGTGCATGCATGTGTGTGCGTGCGTGCGTGCATGTGTGTGTGTGTGTGTGTGTGTGTGTGTGTGTGTATCCTTGTTCCTGGTGCTCAGGACACAGACAAGGGAAAAAAGCATTTCCTACAGCGTGCATCAACCCTCTTTCATTTCCCCTCCTCTTCCTTTGGGTCCTTGGCCATGGCAGATGGATGTTGATTGGCTCTTACTGTTTTCCTTTAAGTCAGTCATGCACAAGCTGTCACTGTGTCCTACTATTTACTGAGTGCTTCCACTCAGTGAGCTGTAGGAACCTTTTGAAAACTGAGTGTTATGTTACAGTGTTATGGGCCAAGAAACAACCTGCCAGATGTTACTTTTACTTCATTACTTTTAATTTTCATCATTTTATCCTTTTTTTTTTGTCATCACAAAACCTACAAAGGTAACTGAAGCACATACGATATGATTTGTCCCAGAGTCTTGGGTGATGGTTGGATATAGGGTCTAAGTGAATTACCTGTGTCTCAAAGACATCACGTGATGGATAACGTTATCTTTATATCTTTATCGTGTATGGAGGTGTCAGTGATTGTGCTCTGTGTGGAAGATGACAACAGGAAAGCTTTCTTTTCTCTCTGATGTGTATTGAGATGTTGGTCCCTTACCTAAGAGCTTAGTTACTCATGGTGCTGTAACAAATTATCAGTTTAGGAGAGACTATCTTTAGTTAATAGCATTCTGTCCCTGTTCTCCCAAGTCTATATATACCCCAAACCCACCCATTCCATTCCCACATCCCAAAAAGACATCTTGCTTTGGCATCAACTTCAAATTCTGAGGTTCAAAGTCCCCTTTATTAATGAGGAGCAACCAATTGCATCAGAGATATGGGAGAGCATATGAGTCGCCCTGAAACAAAGCACCTGGAACATCTGCCTCTTTGAGCAGGTTCTAAAGTTCTCTAAAGGTGCCTGTATGAGTAGCATCTCACTTCTCAGTCTCTACTTCTAGACTGGTGGCTTAAACAGAAAATACCGAGTTCTGGAGGCTTGAAATTCGAGGTCAGTGTATGACAAGTCTATGTCAAGGAAGGCTTACTTTCTCACTGCAGAAGGGAGGGCATCATTCTTGTGAGAGAGAGAAAGAGATCACCTCTCTTGATCTCCTCACAAGAGGGCACTGATTCTATTAAACACATCCTGTCTTCTTGCTCTAATCTCAAAGACCTCACATTATTTAGATTAGGTTTACACACATGGACATCAGGGACAGATGTTCAGTTCATGAAACACACAGGAAGGACATTCTCTTCCAGCATACAGCAATGCAGGTTTAACCGTTTAACTCAAGCTCATCTCTGTATAACTTTGGGCCAAGTTCAAGCCCTCCTGATTATATGAGTGTTTTTCTTCACTGAGCCAGCTCCCTAGTCACTGCTATGCACGTTCTTATCTACATATTTTATGGGCACTTTTCTTAGGTATCATCTAGGAGTGTATGTTCATGGAAACTTGAGTGGCAAACTGTTTTCTTTTTCTTTTTTTTTTTTAATTAACTTGAGTATTTCTTATATACATTTCGAGTGTTATTCCCTTTCCCGGTTTCCGGGCAAACAACCCCCTCCCCCTCCCATTCTTTATGGGTGTTCCCCTCCCCATCCTCCCCCCCTTGTCGCCCTCCCCCCAACAATCTAGTTCACTGGGGGTTCAGGCTTAGCAGGACCCAGGGCTTCCCCTTCCACTGGTGCTCTTACTAGGATCTTCATTGCTACCTATGAGGTCAGAGTCCAGGGTCAGTCCATGTATAGTCTTTAGGTAGTGGCTTAGTCCCTGGAAGCTCTGGTTGCTTGGCATTGCTGTACATATGGGGTCTCAAGCCCCTTCAAGCTCTTCCAGTTCTTTCTCTGATTCCTTCAATAGGGGTCCTATTCTCAATTCAGTGGTTTGCTGCTGGCATACGCCTCTGTGTTTGCTGTATTCTGGCTGTGTCTCTCGGGAGAGATCTACATCCGGCTCCTGTCGGCCTGCACTTCTTTGCTTCATCCATCTTGTCTAATTGGATGGCTGTATATACATGGGCCACATGTGGGGCAGGCTCTGAATGGGTGTTCCTTCTGTGTCTGTTTTAATCTTTGCCTCTCTATTCCCTGCCAAGGGTATTCTTGTTCCCCTTTTAAAGAAGGAGTGAAGCATTCACATTTTGATCATCCGTCTTGAGTTTCATTTGTTCTAGGCATCTAGGGTAATTCAAGCATTTGGGCTAATAGCCACTTATCAATGAGTGCATACCATGTGTGTTTTTCTGTGATTGGGTTACCTCACTCAGGATGATATTTTCCAGTTCTGACCATTTGCCTACGAATTTCATAAAGTCATTGTTTTTGATAGCTGAGTAATATTCCATTGTGTAGATGTACCACATTTTCTGTATCCATTCCTCTGTTGAAGGGCATCTGGGTTCTTTCCAGCTTCTGGCTATTATAAATAAGGCTGCGATGAACATAGTGGAGCATGTGACTTTTTTATATGTTGGGGCATCTTTTGGGTATATGCCCAAGAGAGGTATAGCTGGATCCTCAGGCAGTTCAATGTCCAATTTTCTGAGGAACCTCCAGACTGATTTCCAGAATGGTTTTACCAGTCTGCAATCCCACCAACAATGGAGGAGTGTTCCTCTTTCTCCGCATCTTGGCCAGCATCTGCTGTCACCTGAGTTTTTGATCTTAGCCATTCTCACTGGTGTGAGGTGAAATCTCAGGGTTGTTTTGATTTGCATTTCCCTTATGACTAAAGATGTTGAACATTTCTTTAGGTGTTTCTCAGCCATTCAGCATTCCTCAGCTGTGAATTCTTTGTTTAGCTCTGAACCCCATTTTTAATAGGGTTATTTATCTCCCTGCGGTCAAACTTCTTGAGTTCTTTGTATACTTTGGATATAAGGCTTCTATCTGTTGTAGGATTGGTAAAGATCTTTTCCCAATCTGTTGGTTGCCATTTTGTCCTAACCACAGTGTCCTTTGCCTTACAGAAACTTTGTAGTTTTATGAGATCCCATTTGTCGATTCTTGATCTTAGAGCATAAGCCATTGGTGTTTTGTTCAGGAAATTTTTTCCAGTGCCCATGTGTTCCAGATGCTTCCCTAGTTTTTCTTAAATTAGTTTGAGTGTGTCTGGTTTGATGTGGAGGTCCTTGATCCACTTGGACTTAAGCTTTGTACAGGGTGATAAGCATGGATCAATCTGCATTCTTCTACATGTTGACCTCCAGTTGAACCAGCGCCATTTGCTGATAATGCTATCTTTTTTCCATATGATGGTTTTGGCTCCTTTCTCAAAAATCAAGTGCCCATAGGTGTGTGGGTTCATTTCTGGGTCTTCAATTCTGTTCCATTGGTCTATCTGTCTGTTTCTGTACAAAAACCATGCAGTTTTTATCACTATTGCTCTGTAATACTGCTTGAGTTCAGGGATAGTGATTCCCCCTGAAGTCCTTTTATTGTTGAGGATAGTTTTAGCTATCCTGGGTTTTTTGTTATTCCAGATGAATTTGCAAATTGTTCTGTCTAACTCTTTGAAGAATTGGATTGGTATTTTGATGGGGATTGCATTGAATCTGTAGATTGCTTTTGGTAAAATGGCCATTTTTACTATATTAATCCTGCCAATCCATGAGCATGGGAGATCTTTCCATCTTCTGAGGACTTCTTCAGTTTCTTTCTTCAGAGGCTTGAAGTTCTTATTGTACAAATCTTTTACTTGCTTGGTTAAAGTCACACTGAGGTACTTTATATTATTTGGGTCTATTATGAAGGGTGTCGTTTCCCTAATTTCTTTCTCGGCTTGTTTCTCTTTTGTGTAGAGGAAGGCTACTGATTTATTTGAGTTAATTTTATACCCAGCCACTTTGCTGAAGTTGTTTATCAGCTTTAGAGTTTCTCTGGTGGAACTTTTGGGATCACTTAAATATACTATCATATCATCTGCAAATAGTGATATTTTGACTTCTTCTTTTTCGATCTGTATCCCCTTGACCTCCTTTTGTTGTCTGATTGCTCTGGCTCGAACTTCAAGAACTATATTGAATAAGTAGGGAGAGAGTGGGCAGCCTTGTCTAGTCCCTGATTTTAGTGGGATTGCTTCAAGTTTCTCTCCATTTAGTTTAATGTTAGCAACTGGTTTGCTGTATATGGCTTTTACTATGTTTAGGTATGGGCCTTGAATTCCTATTCTTTCCAGGACTTTTATCATGAAGCGGTGTTGAATTTTGTCAAATGCTTTCTCAGCATCTAATGAAATGATCATGTGGTTTTGTTCTTTCAGTTTGTTTATATAATGGATCACATTGATGGTTTTCCGTATATTAAACCATCCCTGCATGCCTGGGATGAAGACTACTTGATCATGGTGGATGATGGTTCTGATGTGCTCTTGGATTCGGTTTGCCAGAATTTTATTGTGTATTTTTGCGTCGATATTCATAAGGGAAATTGGTCTGAAGTTCTCTTTCATTGTTGGGTCTTTGTGTGGTTTAGGTATAAGAGTAATTGTGGCTTCTTAGAAGGAATTCGGTAGTGCTCCATCTGTTTCAATTTTGTGGAATAGTTTGGATAATATTGGTATGAGGTGTTCTATGAAGGTCTGATAGAATTCTGCACTAAACCCGTCTGGACCTGGGCTCTTTTTGGTTGGGAGACCTTTAATGATTGCTTCTATTTCCTTAGGAGTTGTGGGGTTGTTTAACTGGTTTATCTGTTCCTGATTTAACTCGGTACCTGGTATCTGTCTACGAAATTGTCCATTTCCTGCAGATTTTCAAGTTTTGTTGAATATAGTCTTTTATAGTAAGATCTGATGATTTTTTGAATTTCCTCTGAATCTGTAGTTATGTCTCCCTTTTCATTTCTGATTTTGTTAATTTGGACACACTCTCTGTGTCCTCTCGGTAGTCTGGCTAAGGGTTTATCTATCTTGTTGATTTTCTCAAAGAACCAACTTTTGGTTCTGTTGATCCTTTCTATGGTCCTTTTTGTTTCTACTTGGTTGATTTCAGCTCTGAGTTTGACTATTTCCTGCCTTCTACTCCTCCTGGGTGTATTTGCTTCTTTTTGTTCTAGAGATTTTAGGTGTGCTGTCAAGCTGCTGACATATGCTCTTTCCTGTTTCTTTCTGCAGGCACTCAGCGCTATGAGTTTTCCTCTTAGCACAGCTTTCATTGTGTCCCATAAGTTTGGGTATGTTGTACCTTCATTTTCATTAAATTCTAAAAAGTCTTTAATTTCTTTCTTTATTTCTTCCTTGACCAGGTTATCATTGAGTAGAGCATTGTTCCATTTCCACGTATATGTGGGCATTCTTCCCTTATTGTTATTGAAGACCAGTTTTAGGCCGTGGTGGTCCGATAGCACGCATGGGATTATTTCTATCTTTCTGTACCTGTTGAGGCCCGTTTTTTGACCAATTATATGGTCAATTTTGGAGAAAGTACCATGAGGAGCTGAGAAGAAGGTATATCCTTTTGCTTTAGGGTAGAATGTTCTATAAATATTTGTTAAGTCCATTTGGCTCATGACTACTCTTAGTCTGTCTATGTCTCTATTTAATTTCTGTTTCCATGATCTGTCCATTGATGAGAGTGGGGTGTGAGGTGCAATGTGTGTTTTGAGCTTTAGTAAGGTTTCTTTTACGTATGTAGGTGCCCTTGTATTTGGGGCATAGATATTTAGGATTGAGAGTTCATCTTGGTGGATTTTTCCTTTGATGAATATGAAGTGTCCTTCCTTATCTTTTTTGATGACTTTTAGTTGAAAATTGATTTTATTTGATATTAGAATGGCTACTCCAGCTTGCTTCTTCTGACCATTTGCTGGGAAAGTTGTTTTCCAGCCTTTCACTCTGAGGTAGTGTCTGTCTTTGTCTCTGAGGTGTGTTTCCTGTAGGCAGCAGAATGCAGGGTCCTCGTTGCGTATCCAGTTTGTTAATCTATGTCTTTTTATTGGCGAGTTGAGGCCATTGATGTTGAGAGATATTAAGGAATAGTGATTATTGCTGTTATATTCATATTTGGATGTGAGGTTATGTTTGTGTGCTTTTCTTCACTTTGTTTTGTTGCCAAGACGATTAGTTTCTTGTTTCTTCTAGGGTATAGCTTGCCTCGTTATGTTGGGCTTTACCATTTATTATCCTTTGTAGTGCTGGATTTGTAGAAAGATATTGTGTAAATTTGGTTTTGTCATGGAATATCTTGGTTTCTCCATCTATGTTAATTGAGAGTTTTGCAGGATACAGTAACCTGGGCTGGTATTTGTGTTTTCTTAGGGTCTGTATGACATCTGTCCAGGATCTTCTGGCTTTCATATTTTCTGGCGAAAAGTCTGGTGTAATTCTGATAGGTCTGCCTTTATATGTTACTTGACCTTTTTCCCTTACTGCTTTTAATAATCTTTCTTTATTTTGTGCGTTTGGTGTTTTGACTATTATTTGACGGGAGGTGTTTCTTTTCTGGTCCAATCTAATTGGAGTTCTGTAGGCTTCTTGTATGCCTATGGGTATCTCTTTTTTTAGGTTAGGGAAGTTTTCTTCTATGATTTTGTTGAAGATATTTACTGGTCCTTTGAGCTGGGTGTCTTCACTCTCTTCTATACCCATGATCCTTAGGTTTGATCTTCTCATTGAGTCCTGGATTTCCTGTATGTCTTGGACCAGTAGCTTTTTCTGCTTTACATTATCTTTGACAGTTGAGTCAATGATTTCTATGGAATCTTCTGCTCCTGAGATTCTCTCTTCCATCTCTTGTATTCTGTTGGTGAAGCTCGTATCTACAGCTTTTTGTCTCTTCTTTTGGTTTTGTATATCCAGGGTTGTTTCCATGTGTTCTTTCTTGATTGCTTCTATTTCCATTTTTAATTCCTTCAACTGTTTGATTGTGTTTTCCTGGAATTCTTTCAGGGATTTTTGTGACTCCTCTCTATGGGCTTCTACTTGTTTATTTATGATTTCCTGGAAATTTTTTTTTTTGATTCTTTTTTTCGGAGCTGGGGACCGAACCCAGGGCCTTGTGCTTCCTAGGTAAGCGCTCTACCACTGAGCTAAATCCCCAGCCCCGATTTCCTGGAATTCTTTCAGGGATTTTTGCGATTCCTCCCTGTAGGCTTCTACTTGTTCTCTAAGGGAGTTCTTCACGTCTTTCTTGAAGTCCTCCAGCATCATGATCAAATATGATTTTGAAACTAGTACTTGCTTTTCTGGTGTGTTTGGATATTCCGTGTTTGCTTTGGTGGGAGAATTGTGCTCCGGTGATGCCATGTAGTCTTGGTTTCTGTTGCTTGGGTTCCTGTGCTTGCCTCTCGCCATCAGATTATCTCTAGTGTTACTTTGTTCTGCTATTTCTGACAGTGGCTAGACTGTCCTATAAGCCTGTGTGTCAGGAGTGCTGTAGACCTGTTTTCCTGTTTTCTTTCAGCCTGTTATGGGGGCAGAGTGTTCTGCTTTCGGGCGTGTAGTTTTTCCTCTCTACAGGTCTTCGGCTGTTCCTGTGGGACTGTGTCTTGAGTTCACCAGGCAGGTCTCTTGCAACAGAAATGTTGGTCTTACTGTGGTCCCGAGGCTCAAGTTTGCTCGCAGGGTGCTGCCCACGAGCTCTTTGTGGCGGCAGCAACCAGGAAGATCTGCGCCGCTGTTTCCGGGAGCCTCTGCGCACCAGAGTTCCAGATGGCGTTTGGTGTTTTCCTCTGGCGTCAGAGATGTGTGCAGAGTGCAGTCTCTTCTGGTTTCCCAGGCGTGTCTGCCTATCTGTAGGTTTAGCTCTCCTTCCCACGGGATTTGGGTGCAGAGAACTGTTTATCCGGTCTGTCCCTTCAGGTTCTGGCGGTGTCTGCAAACTGTTTTCTTAAAGGGACTGAGACAATTTATAGGGAAGTGTGAGGAAGTTCTGTTAGCCAGCATCTTCGCCAATACTCAGCATTATAGTCATTAATTTTTACCATCCTTGTAGGTATGTGGAAGTACAGGATGATGGTTTTTATTCATGACACTGATATTTCTTGATAATTATGGATGTGATCACATGTTCATGTTTACTTATTATCCATTTAGGTGTAGGATTTTGAAATTTTTCCCTTCTTAGTTTTATTTATTTATTTATTTATTTATTTATTTATTTATTTATTTATTTCTGTTTTGCCTGTCCCCTACTGATCTTTCTCTATCTCTACACCATTTCTATCTCTCCCTTTTTCTATATCTATGTATATCTCTCTATCAAGAGAGAGTTTATAAGTTAGTTATGTTTTGCTCCTTATATGAGCAATCCATTTTCTTTTCACCTCTGAAGCTTGCCTTTTCATTTTGTGCTGTTATGTTACATGCACACATGTGTACTTAGTGTCTTTAATTCACAGTGTCCGGGTTGTATGACATTGTGCCTATTCCTGTTGCATTGACAGTGGTAGTTTGTATTTCTTGTTTGCATAATAGCCTGTCATTTTTTTTTATTTCTTTTTTTTTTCGGAGCTGGGGACCGAACCCAGGGTCTTGCGCTTCCTAGGCAAGTGCTCTACCACTGAGCTAAATCTCCAACCCCATAGCCTGTCATTCTTAATCCTAACACTGTATGTCACTTGCAAATCATTCTCCTGATCTGTAACTAGTTTTTGGATCTTACATACACAATTTTTGATGTCCAGTAATATAAAGATGGCTATATTATTATGCAAAAGTTTTATTGTCTTACTTTCTCATTTGCATTTTGGGGAGTCAGGCAACTATCCGTAGCAAGAAAGACAAAGGACCAAACTTTTTAAGTCACGTTATATTGGAACAGAGCCCTAGCCATTCATTTGCATTTTAACTGTTTCTATGGTATAACAATGAAACTGAGTCATTTCACATAATCTAGAAGCCTAAGGTATTTTCCAATTGGCCCTTTGCAGTAAAAGTTTGTCAGTTCTTGATTTAGGCTCACATCATATTTGTTTGAAATGACTGTATGTCCTAGTGTACAATGGGGCTTCTCACTTCCAAGTGGGACTCATTTCTTCCTTGTAGAAATATTTATTTAGCAGCTACCATATTTCAGACCTTGTATGATAGAAGTATGCTTCACACTCTATGAAATTTTCAGCGTGGTAGCATTGCCCTTTTTGCATGGAATTTGTTTGTGCCAGCAAAGCTGAGTGTAAATTATTCAGTAGACACTAACAGAATAGAACCTAAAGTACATCACAGGAGAACACAAACATTGTGTGAGAACTAGGGACTCATCAGGAGGGCTATGGGTGCTCAAGGGTTAACGGATCCCTGGTACAGAAGCACAAACATCTAGAAAGAAAGCTCGACAGACAGAAATACCATTTTTGGCTCATGAAATATATCCAAGGCATGCATGGCAAAACATCCTAATTTTCATGTTTAGGAGAGAGTGTGAAGCTGCCTTATTTTTGTTCTCAGCCAGCCTCACCACATATCCACTCAGGAAGGCTGTGAGCACTGGTCACTGCTCATTAATTTAGTCATCGTGATAATTATAGGGTCTCAGAAATAATTACTAATTGGTTCAAATAGAGAGCTACTCCTAGGGTCTATTGAAATGCAACTGAAGTAGGGATATTATATCTGCACATACATTTAAAAGGACACACACACACATCCATATATAATTTATAATTTATCTTATGTTCATACATTTTCTCTCCTTAGGACTCTTAATAACTTTCTATGACATCACAATGGCTGCTCAGAATCTCTTCCCTGATTCTTTTACAACTCTGTTGTGAGATTTGCTGGTATGATATCTGAAGTATCTATGCATAGGAGACATCCTCCACTCTCTCAGTGAACTGTAAAGCATGGCAGGTTTGAGAGAGGCACTTGTCAGGAGGCTGCAGATATACAATTAAAGCACTCATGGAGTTGGTGTCATTTCAAAAGGGTGGGTGGTCATGAAATGCTTTCTGAAAGTCCAGTCATTAGCTAGTCAGGTAGAGTCCATGCACTGCCCATTGTGGCGATACGGATCATTCCATGTACTAAAGTGAGTCCTGATGGCAATGTAAATGCCACCTGCTCATTAGAAATGCCAATCTTCTGGGGCGCAGGTATCTCTAATATTTCATTTTTGCTCCGTGTCTTGGAGTTTTCACAGTTTTGCTTTCAAATAGCCAGGCTGCCTTTTGTTTGATTTGTAATGAGCACAGCCCCGAAGAGCTGCTTGTTTTTGTTACAGACTCTTTGTTCCTTATTATTTTCTTCTTTAAAAAAACAAGCAAGCAAACAAACAAACAGAATCTTCACAAATCTAGGATTCTCTTGCATAACTCAGACATGGGTAGTTTGAGTTCTGAGTCCTCTGAGCATCTTAGGATTTCTTCCTCTGAAGGGTTGGGACAGTGTTCATTTAGAAGTTAAGTTGGTCTTTAATGGCGACTTCATTAGATTTGCATCATTGGAAACACACACCTTTGGATGTGTCTGTGAGAGCATTTGAAGATGTCCTTAGCTAAGGAAGGAAGAACTGCTCTGAATATGGGTAATTCCATACCCTGGGCTTGTGTTCTGGACTGGGTTAGAGAGAGCAAGCTGAGTATCTTTATTCCTTTCTGCTTCTGGATACAAAATGGCCAGCTGCCTCATAAGCCTACATCTAGACATTCCTTCTGTGATAGACTGTACCCCCCCAAATCAAAAGTCCAAATAAACCCCTGTTTCCTTAATTGCTTTTTTTGGGGTTTATTTTGCCACCACAAAAGTAAAGACAGCAATACAAAACATTACATGATGGACGATGTGTGTTCAGAACAACAACTAAATATTTGAGAGTGACCCCACTGTGTTCCCTATGCCCTTTGGTTCTGTAGATTTTTCCTCTTTTTGATTATTGGGGCTGGAGGGAGAACTCAGCCATTAAGAGCTCTGGCTGTTTTTCCAGTGGACCCAGGTTTGGTCCCCAGAACCTATAGTATGACACATTCATCTAGAACCCCAATCCAGGGTATTTGATGCTCTCTTCTAGCCCTCTTGAACACTGCAGACACATGGTATGCAAACATACATTCAGGCCAAACACAACCACACATACACACACATACAAAATAACAGCAACAGTAATAATATTAAATGATAATAGCAATAATAATAATTTAAAATTGATTGTCTTTCTAGTGAGGAAGTGTTTCAAACAGTAATCTAGCACTTTATTTTTGGAAAGTACAAAATTTAGTTCAGGAAAAATTCTGCATTGATTGATTGTTACCTCTAGGTCATGGACTGAGTTATAAGCATTTAGAGTAGAAAGTGGCACATTTTCTGTCAAGGGACCCCCTATTAGTTGCTGTGAGGAGGTACTCAACAAAAGTGACTTCAGGAAAGAAGACTGATTATTTTTACTCGTAGTTCCAAGGTATACGTCATAATGGTGGAAAGACATGGCTGCTGGTCACATCATGTGTCCAATCAGGAAGCAGAGAGAAATAAATGTGATGCTTAGCCATCTTTCTCCTTTTATTCAGTTTCAGATTCCACCATAGTGGGTCTTCCTACCTCAACAAACTCCATCTAGAAAAATCCTTCATAGACAAGGGCAAAGATTCAGCTCCTGGGTGTTTCTAGATCTTGTCAAACTGACAGTTACTATCAACTATCAAAACCATGAAGTAAATGCTTGAAAACTTGTCACTGATCAGCTTTGTCACTGTATCAGTAGAAAAGCCAAAGCCATGGCCACTATATAAACAAGTGAACATCATGGTGCTTTAGTGAAACCTTTATTTTTACAGCACCAGAACTCTGCAGTTGGCTCATGGGCTATGGTTTTCCTGGCACAGATGCTCCTTGTCTAGTGAGTAGGGTTTTGGATGCTACTGTATAAGCTATTGCATGGCCCTTCCTTATGGTAAGGAGTCCTGCCAGAGCCCTCCCTTTTCTTCACACCAACTGAACCTTATCCCTGTGTGTATATTGCGCTTTTGCATGAGGTTTGATGTCATTTGAGCAAAGCATTTCGCAACATCTTTAAATGATTGCAAGCACCTACAGTGTCCTCCAACTTTGAGGATGAGGACAAGGGAGCAGATTTTTTTTTAACCATAAATAAATTTGCATGTGGGGCTTCTGCTCATTGTGGTTTCTCAGACTGCTTAATTATATTCCTGGATCTCCACACCATTGAAATTCAAAATTACCATGGATGGAAAAGCTTAGGTTTTGTTTTTTAAAATAAATGGCAGTCACTTATCTACATGAGCATTGAATGAACATAAATCAGGATTTCAAGAGATTTTCTATCTCTCTGGAGTGGTGGATAGCTCCTGATCTAAATACAGTGTCTTGTAGCAGAGTTTGGATTCATGCTTGATGACTCTGTGTGTGTGTGTGTGTGTGTGTGTGTGTGTGTGTGTGTGTGTGCGTGTGTGTGTGTAGTGTTTGTGTGTGTGTGTGCATGTGTGTGTGTAGTGTTGGTGTGTGTGTGCGTGTGTGTGTGTGTGTGCGTGTGTGTGTGTAGTGTTTGTGTGTGTGTGTGTGCGTGTGTGTGTGTAGTGTTGGTGTGTGTGTGTGTGCGTGTGTGTGTGTGTGTGCGTGTGTGTGTAGTGTTTGTGTGTGTGTGCGTGTGTGTGTGTAGTGTTGGTGTGTGTGTGCGTGCGTGTGTGTGTGTGTGTGTGCTTATGGTGTTTTGATGTTATACAAACAGATAAAATCTGCAGTGTAACATTTGGGACCTCTGGATAGCTAGTGTTGATTTTATTACTTCCTGTAGATCTAACCAGCCATTATGTTTCCCTGTAGTCTTTGCTTGTCTCAAATATAAGTGTGATGAATCTTAAGTTATACTTAAAAACCCATGGTGCTTCTAGCCTGGGTAGAAGAAATTGCTACGTTGCCTTGCAGGGAAAGCCTGTGAGCCAGAGAGCCAAGAATGTATTAACTGTATCTACCCAGGCTGCTCTCTGAGGGACCAAGCAACTGAAGTCAAAGGTGCTATCATCAGGGAGAGGTATTCTGTCAGGGGCCTCTCCTTGGACTCAAACTTCACTATTACCCCAGAGCTCACTATGAAAATTTCTGTTAAATGTTCTAGGGAAGCAAAGGCTCAAACTAACCTTCAATTTGTATCTTTTCCCTTGAAGACGGCCTAATGAGATCTCAAACAAAGGTCATCTCAGGAAGGAAGCAGAAGTGTTTCATCCTTTACAGCAAATAGTCTTCCCAAATTTGAGAATATTCCCACATATCCTTTTAGTTTGGAGAGAGGACAGAGGTAAACAACTCAATAGGAATTTTTATTCTGAACAGTTATAAACCACCTACATATTAAAGTCTATAGATTTATATTTAAGTGTAGAACCTTTTCTACTTCGTTTCTGGTGTAGACTGTGGTATTTTATCATCATTTAATGACTATATTTTGATTTTTAAATATAATATAGCATCTCTCTTTTTTTACACAGAAGACTACATTCAAGTCAATTTGTAAAAGATATTATAATGGAATTCTAACTTGCATGTGTGTGTGTGTGTGTGTGTGTGTGTGTGTGTGTGTGGTGTGGTTGTTATGCATGCATATTTTTTCAATGAAGTTGCAGCCATTATCACGATCAAGTAACTTATTCTCCTGATGTTTTGCTTTTTGGTACAGTGAATAGAGTAGGATCCCTATCGCACATACCTGCTAGAGTCCTAGATCACTGTTTTCAGAAGCCAAGATAAGAATATTACCAGTTATGGCCAGGCAAGAAATGAGCTCAGCTTAGCCATGAGTTAGTCACACAAAAATGTCTGTTCTGTTCCTAATTTAGTGACTTGATGCTGTGATCAAATACCCGACAAGAGTAGCTTGAAGAAGGAACATTTAGAGGGTGTGGTTCATTCTGGTGGGGAAGCTGTGATGGCCAGTGTGAAAGGCAGCTGGGCTTATTGCATCCACAGACTAGGACCCCAGCTCCTGGAATGGCTCTGCCATAGTTACTGTACTTTCTAAACAATCTAGAGGCTCAGACATGCCAGGAGGGTTTGTCTTTTAGTTCTAGGTTCTGACAATCAATTTTAATCCTCACACTTTACCATTTTTATCATCTGACCACCTCTTCGTCAGACCAGGGGGAGAGCAGGAATGTGATGCCCTGCCATATTCCTGCTCCTCAAGGTCTTTAGCACTGTGCTAGCCTTCATTAATGCTGTAGTTTCAGTATGGTTTGTTCTCCAGAGGCTTATTTAACTAGCAGATGGGTTTCTAGCGTAGTTCTGTTGGGAAGTTAGGAAGTAGAAACCTATGATGCCATCTCTATGTTGTGATACAGCTAAGGGAGCTGCTACTGTGCTGACACTGTACCTCTGAAGGACTGTAACTGTGAGCTAAATAAACACTCTTAAAATAGGCAGTTTATAACCAGCCTCAGGTATCCTTTAATAGCAGCAGAAAACTGACTAATGATTTTGGGCGGGGGGAATAGGAGAAAGTCTATGCAGGATTTGAATTTGATATGAAATGAGTTCTTTCACTCAAACATGACCAAGTCTGAAAGACCAATCTGAAGCTTTTTATAATCCAAAGTGACTGACAGCTCACACAGATTCTCTAACATCAAGAAAGCCTTCGCCCAGGAAGCGGCTCACAATTCTAGGAATTTTATAATCGACAATTGTGGGGGTTTATGGACAGGACAAATCCAGTTCATATTTAGGAGCTAATCTTGTCCCAGTTAGGACCCACCCATACTGAGGTACCTTCCTAAATAGGTTAAAGTGTATTCTTATAAGAAATTTTAATTGTGAAAATAGAAAGGGAATTTACAGGAAAGGATAAATGTTTAAATTTCTATATTCTCAGGAAATTATTGTGTCTGAGAGCTAAATGAAGATTGTTTTTTAAAACTGAGATAATATGGTTACTTATTATTATGCAGAATCTTCTGCAGTTGACTCAATTTCATAGTGTAATAATGTGATTTTGTTTTCTTAAGAACTTAATAATTAAAAATATATTCTTTCCCTATCAAGTTGAAATGAATGCTTTTAGTCTTATTAGATTTTCCTATTAAAACTGTTAAGAACTCCTCCATAGATGTCCCCCCGCCCCAAACCTGATGAACATTTTGAGAATATCTCTCTGTGGAAAATTCCGTAATGGCTGCAATCTATCAAGATGCTCATTTGGATTATTACTGAAAAGCATTGTTGATTAATCAAAAAAGAAAGGAGAATAGAATTGAGCAAAGAAGACTGGCAAGCACAGCCTGTGTTTGTCAAGCTCAGAGTTGAAGTGTCAGGTTAGGTCCCTCAGAATGTGCTCAAAGTGGAGGCTTCAGGAATGAGGACCAGCTTTGTCCTTTGAATGGAACCCTGGGGTTGGAGGTGAGGAGAGAGCTATAAGGGATCATCTATGAGGGATTAGCATGACTGACATGGATTTCAATTTCAGAAGGGGGTGATAGAGACAATGAGAGGGAAGGGAAGGAAGGGAAAGAAAGAAGAGAAAGAGGGGAAAGGAGAGTAAGAGAAAGGAGGGAAGGAGAGAGGAAGAGAGGGAGAAGAGAGGAAGAGAGGAAAAGAGAGAAGAGAGAGAAAGAGAAGAGGGGAGAAAGGGAAGGAGGGAGAGGGGGAGGAGGGAGAGAATGAGAGAAGGGAGAAGGGAGAAAGGAGGAGTGGGTGAAGGAAAGTACAGAGGGAGAAAAGCGGAAAGGTAAGTAGGGGAGAAAATGGAGGGGTCAGAAAGGGAGAGAGAATTACACAAACTCAGTTTCCTTCTAGAAGATGCATTTAGACCTTTATTCAACTCACATATGCACACATACCCAAACAGTCATTTTTCTTTTCTTTCCTTTTTCTTTTTTTAATGAAAAGGGAGATTTTCTTATGATCAATCATGAAAAATAAAAGGGAATTATTTGTCTTATATGGACTCTCTGGTGCCCGTGAAAGCCTGCGGTTATAATCAAAGCCATTCAGGGCGTGGCTTAAATCGCTGAAATGCAACCCCTATAATACCGTCCCAGGAGAGAACTGTTCCCACAAGCACCCATTGCCTGGCTTAAAAAAACAAAACGAAAAAAAAAAAACTTCACACAATATTAATCTCAATTCGGTTGTCATCTAATTTTGAACAAAGGCATTACGACCAAACTGTTAAATGCATCAATCACCACACAGGAAACTGTGCCGACATCCGCTATGCACTTCACAGTTGATTAGCGGCCTTGATTAAACAGTGTTGCAGATGATGTGGAAACAATTCCCAGGGCACAGTCTCTGTGGAGTTGAGAAGGGAGAAGTCAGAAGCAATAGGGAGCTGGATGACTCATGGGGAACTCAGGCTCTCAGAAACAGAGATCCTAGGAGTGGGTATTCAGACCTGAGGGCTGGCTGGGGAAAGGTGTTCAGGAAAAGCCTTGGATGTCTTTAGAAAACAGGAGAGGCCCTTGGTCCTGTGAAGGCTTGATGTAGGGGAATGCCAGGGCGGAGAGGTGGGAGGGAGTGGGTGATGGGTGAGAGCACTCTCATTGAGGTAAGGTGTCAGGGGATGGGATAGGAGGTTTCTGGAGGGCAAACTGGGAAGGGGATAATATTTGAAATGTAGATAAAGAAAATCTCCAATAAAAAATGAAACAAACAAAGAGAAGGAAAGAAAAGGAGGAGAACATACAGTCCTGGGTCATTTCTGGTAGCCATGGTTATCTGTACCAGACCTGCCTAAGAGCAGGCCAGTCACAGTCCCAGTCTCAACAGGAACCTGAGGGGCTCCCCAGACCATCCTGAGCTGGGGAGCTATTAGGAGTTGGCTGCTGGGGGAAGGAGGGTCATTTTTCCACTGGGAGTGCGGCCATTGGTAGGTTGTCTATGCTCCAGCTGAGGACCCTTGGCAGCACTAACTTGCTCTCTATATGTACATATAAAGATATCTTGACGATATGTAGATATTTATGTATATCTTGAAGATGAAAGCAGGACATATTAGGGGAAGTCCAGGAGGAGTAGGGGAAATTGGGTGATATGATCAAATTGGTTAAATTCTCTGAGCAAATTTAAAAATTATTAAAAAAAGAAAAGTAGAGAAGTAAAACTTTACAATAAAAAAAGCATAAGATACAACCAACAAAATAAAACAGTGACCAACACCTGAACATTGACATTATCCAACTACTGCCTTTTTGGACAATGGTATATGAATAATATCAAAATATTCTGCTTTTTTTTTAAACTGTGATTTTTCCCAAGAGATTGGAAGAATGGGAGGAGGTAAGCAGATGATATTTTGATTTCAGTTCTCACTTGAAAAGGCATTGTGGGACTTCGTGCTTAACAATGTTAGGGGGAAAAAGTGCCAAACATATCGGCCACCTCGATCTGCACTTCTATAAAAGAAAATGTTAAGACTTTTGCTGCTGTTCACAGCCAGAGTTTCCAGGAGTGCCTGTTATCCTCAGCTAACCTGCTGGGAGATGGCTGGATATTTCTTAACTCTAGCTTTGTCCTCAGTGTTCCTAAGCCTCCCTAGCACCTTCAGCGTTCTCCATAGTCAGCACCCTCACCTCCACCCCTCTTCACTTAAAGGACTCCCTATTCTAAGGGACTATTATATTTTCTATTCAATGTCAACCCTCCACCAGTTTTTGGTTTGCAGGATATTTTACCAAGCTTTTGTGGGTAACAGGTTTTTCTGGTATTTCATAGACTGAATAAGCATTTAATAAATACAATGAGTGTATATATTAATAGATGGGTGAAAATATGAATGGTGGATGAATAATAAGGATGAATAGATGGATAATAGGAGGATGAATGGATAGTGAAGGGATGGTAAAATGTATGTATGTGTGCATGCATGTATGTATGCTTGTATATATGCATGTGTGTATGTGTGATATGCATGGATGGATGAATAAATGAGTGAATACATGGCGAGAAGGTGCCAATTATGCATGCATGAATGAGGGTAGGAATAGGTGGGTAAGTGGATGGACAGTGGGAAGGATGGTTGTCTCACTTGGGTAGATGATTGATGGATTCAATATGGGGGGATGAATGGATAGACAGATGATGAGTAGATGAGTAGGAAAATGAATGAATGGTTGGAAGGATGGTGAGATGGATGGGTGGCTGGATTAGTGGATGGAAGAATGAATGATCAGAAAGATAGTTAGCTTGATGAATGGATAAATGGGTGTATAGATCGATGCAATGACTGGACAGATGAATAGATCAATGAAAAGTTAGAAAAATCATATATATATACATATATATGTATATATATATTACAATATTTGGTGTAAGACTAAAAGAGACTTGGCTGTTTTTTCTATAGCCCTTTAAATGACTCAACAGTTAATAGTATCACTAAAATATAATTTGTTTTCTTTATTGTACATCATCTTTCCTAGAGCTTACCTTCTGTTTTCCATCAAGGTTCAGGTACAGTAGTTTGCCACAGCTCCATGTTTACAATGATTAGCAGACCACTGGAGGAGCAGTTTTATTTTAAACTTATGACTTTTAAAAATTATGTCTTGAGCTGTCACATAAAGATTTTATGGGACAGTATTGATGACTTGCAACAATATAATAGCCAGAGACATTTCTTACTTGCTCTATTTCTTTCTTTGTCCTCATGACTGTCCTTAAATTTATGTTACAGCATTGAAAAAATAATTTTCTCAGTTTTCTGCATTCCTGTTAATAGAAAAAAAATAAGGGACTCAATATTTACCCACAAAGCTACATAAAGAACAAAATACCTCTTCCAGGTCATCTCTGTAGGCATTCTTTGATATTAACTGTCTTAAATGCATAATACTAAACTTTATGCGAAATTCTTATCTCTGCACAGATGTGATGTTATTTGTGTCTCTTATTTCTACTGCAGTGTTCTGTTGCTCTGGACAACCACACTTAAAACATATCATTCTTCTGTAGTTTAACACTGTATCTGTGAGATAAACATTCAGTGGCTAGTTTGGTTACAGATGTTTATATCTTGCTTTGAATTTGATGCTTCACATAGGTTTGGAAGTGTGTGTGTGTGTGTGTGTGTGTGTGTGTGTGTGTGTGTGTGTGTGTATAAGAAAGGAGGGAGGGGAAGGTTAGAAGGAGAAGCAGGAATGCATGAATGAGAGCAGAGTGAGAGAGGGACTAATAAACAAAGTGCAGGCATGCTTAGGTCTGTTGGAAGCAGGAAATGGAAGAATTAAATGGGAAGGTAAAACAGTAAGAGGACGAGTATGAAGTCTTTTAAAGCCATATTTCATACAGACAGCATATTTGAAGCGAGCTCTGTGGTTCATGCAATCCAGGAGCAGAAGGATGCTAGGCACTGGTCAGAGTACTAGGCTCTGACACAGTAGCAAGCCTTGACATTTGAGTGTGAAATGCATTAAAGGTGAGTTTCTTACTCTAACACCATTTCCCTTGTGTCAATGATTGTGCCCAGAATTAGATTTTGAGTCACCTCAGAAGGAAGAAAGAGCCGCAGAAGACTGTTACATGCGTCTGTGCAGAAGGGCGGTGTGCCATGCCCACTTAGAGCTCACTTCTAAGAAGTAATCACATGGCTTTAAAATCCAAGGTCAAAGAAGACGGGGAAGTGAAAGGGAGCCCATGAAATTTTTGCAGGTACTGGTTGTCATACCACATATCTTATAGTTTATGCCATGATTCTGCCTTCAACCTGGAGCTTTGCATGAGGTGAACTGGTGTCTTTGTCTCTCATGATTCCCAGCTTTTGTCCAGCAACATTTTGAGACTACCTAGGAAAAATTCCTCATTCTATCTAAATGTTCATCTCCTGCCTATCCCTCACAGGTAAGGTATAGGAATGGTTTTGTTCATTATTATCTTTTCGTTGTAAGAGCCATTTAGTATATAGTTTTTAATCTTATTTTTAATCTCTTGAAGAGTGTGACCAAGAAAATATCCTTTTCATGGGGTACAGAAAGTAGAAGGACTGGACCAGTTTCTACTTTAGCTAATTTAGAGAGGAAAAACATAGTTATAATCTGTTAAAAATATGCCACACTGCTGCCATTGCTATTAATAAATTAATGTTCTACCCATCTCTGGGTACTTTTCATTGATCATCAAGTCATCTCCATCCATCCATCCATCCATCCATCCATCCATCCATCCATCCATCCATCCATCCATCTTTAGTTGTACTAGAGCAAGTTAGGACTCTTTAAGGTCAAAGTGGAGTCTCTTTGTGTCACAATGTACCTTAGTAATAAGACATTTGTCTAGCCATGTGTGAAGTTCTAAGTTTAATCCCTAGAGCTGAAGAAACAAGTCTCAGACTGCATTAGTATTTTCTGATTTACCTTTTATCTTGTACAGATATTTTGTTCATGTTTTTGTTAACATTTTGAAGTACGTAGACTCCCTGTATTATGGTACCTTTAACTTTCATTCTCAATTAAGTGTGGGGAGAGGATTGGTGGGAGACAACTGGGAATGAGAACAGAAATTGGAGGAGAGCATGTCTGGGACTAGGTGGAGACCTAGGGACGGGGATGGGAGTTAGGGGGGAAAGGCTCTAGGAAACCCTAGCTGAGATTCCTACAGCAGGAGATATGGAGACTGAAGTGGCTACCTCCTATATCAAGGTGGGATTTCCAGTGGATGAAGGGGGGATATCAACTCATTCACAGAACCCCAAACTTGTAACTTCTGGCTACAAGCTGCTCAGGGTTAAGAATGGAACAGAGACTGAGGAAGGACCAATCAATGGCTGCCCCAACTTGAGACTTATCCCATGTAAGAAAGCCAATCTCTGATGCTCTTAATGATGCTCTAATATGCTTGCATACAGGAACCTAGCATAACTGTCTCCTGTGAGGCTTCATCCAGTAGAAACAGATGTAGAGTCCCACAGTCAAACATCAGGAGGATCTCTGGGAGTCTTATGGAAGCAGGAGCAATCATCGACACCACAAGAAGACTTATAGAGTCAAATAATCTGAGCCTATGGGGCTCACAGAGACTGAAACATCAACCAAAGAGCATTCTGGGGCTAGCATAGTCTCCCTAAACATTTGGAGCAGATGTGCAGTTTGGTCATTTGGTGCACATGAAGATGTATATGTATGGGCTGTCTCTGACTCTGTTGCCAGTCATAGGATCCCCTTCCCCTAACTGAACTGCCTGGTTGGACCTCAGTGGAAGAGGATATATTTAGTTTTGTTGGAATTGGATGTCCCAGGGCTGGGTGATACCCAAGGGGAGCTTGTCCTTCTCTGACGAGAAGCGAAAGGGTAAGGGGGATTTATAAGTGTGGAACTGAGAGGAAGAGAGAGTGGGGGCTGTAATCAGGATGTAAAGTTAATAGATAAAGGGGAAACAAATCCTTTTATTTTTCTCTGGATCTCCACTATTAAGCCAATACCTGACTCAGGAACACCACAAATATATTTGGGTCATGTGAGTGAATGATGATGCTATTTGTGTGGACCTGGAAGTCAAGCTAGGGTTGGGGCTGAGATTGTATCTCTGTATTCTCTTCCCAGTTGTGTACCGTGTACCCAGTTATTACCATCCTGAGGGCTTACACAGTGAATGATCTTGGTGATCTTATTCATTGCCAGTGTCAAGGTAGTTGTAGAGGTTTGCTTTAATATTCCTCTTTGATTGAAAATTTTCTCCAGTCCTTGATAGGGATCATTGTGCTAAAAGATGTGCCCCCATTTCTGCTTGCTTCATGGGCCTCTCTTCCTTTGGGGCACTTCTTAAGCACAGACTTGATTTTAGCTACCCTGTGGCTGCTCTTCTAAGCCTTGTCAAGCTCCTTGTTTACTGTGACTGAAACTCAAGCCTCCACCTTATGCTCCCACATTCCAGGCATCTGTTTCCAGGTTCCCTAGGACCAATGCAGCAGGCTGTGCTGTTAGCATCTTTAACTCGGTAGGCTCTAAAGTGAACCACACTACCTTCTCACACTAAACTCAAGAGTCTCACAACCTGCTGTTGCTTCTCTTTCATTCTCTGGTTCCATGTCCTCTGGTCCCTTGTCCCTATGATGGCTGTTTGTACTGACCATTGGATCATTGTCAGACCATCTAACCTCTCTCCCTTGTGTGCTTATATATTTAACTTGCCTTAGGGTTTCCATGTGCCTTTGACTTTCCCCCTGCTTCCTAGAAAGTCCCTCTCATAACATGTCTGAGACACATAACCTCACTGACACAGTGCTGTTGCCATCCCATGTGGCCTCTAAACAACATCCAATGCAAGGCTCTGACTGTCTCTTTCTGTTCTCACCTCTACTCAGGCAGGTTTCAGGCAAACCAGGTGACCTCTTTCTTGTCCCAATCCTGGCCAACACCGTTGTTTTCATGTACAGAATGTTCTTCAGAGATTTCTAGATGCTCTTCAAATAGAAATTCAATTGCTTCATCTTATTTCTGAAGTGGTGGTCATTTTCTCTTTCCTAAACTGCAACTCAGGGATGTCAATTAGAGCATAGCCACTCACACACACATACAAATATACACAGAGAGAGAAGTGGGGAGGGAAGGGGGAGGGAAAGAGGGAGGGGTGAGGGAAGGTGAGGGAAGTGGGAGGGGGAGGGGAAGGGAGAGGGGGAGAGGTAGGCATACCTACCTGAAAAGTTATCTTTGGAGAAACAAGGTGAGGCTGCACTGACTCAAAGGTAAACATTGCCATGGCCATTGCTGATACCTGCCCAGAGTGTGAGGAAGTGGACTGGAGTCTTTATGTTGTTTAGCTATGATTTATGATGTGCTTTGTTGCATGCATGGCTTTTCTCCTGATCTAACTGGTGAGTTCTCAAAGGCAGAAGTTGCATCCTGCTGAATTCTATACTCAGCACCACAAATTACCCACACAGTGTCCTGAAATCACCAGACACTCCAAAAATGTTTGTTAAATAAATCCCCAAATGCTTAACTGTGCTGTTTAGTTACCCAAGATTGAAGACCTCTGGGCCTGGCTGTGATCACATTGATCGGGGCCTCGGGTGTTACATCTCCAAATCTACTTTAAGTATCAGTTTGTTAAAGGATCTGACTGTACTGGCATGAGAACTTCTTCTATACTAGTCACCTTTAGTGATAAATGAGACCAGGCATCTCTGGCTGAATGGATAGCAACCTGAGCCCCAGTATTGCCTATAACAGAATTAGCTTTCAAGCAGAGTTGATGAATTCTTCTCTTAGGCTTGCTTTCACAGGCCAGCAAAGCAACTTGTCAGATGTTAAATCCTTTAGCCAAAGTCAAAAATCCAAAGGCTGGCTTAAAACACATTCTCAATAATGTCAGAGGCTGGCCTTATTGATTTGGTCATCTTCAAAATGTCCCAAACATTTAGACAATTAAAGATTGTTCAACCAAAATAAAACTATACCTGCTCTGTCTCCTGTTTGCCTTCATGCATAAACATCTCAAGTAATTCAATTATTCTTATGAGTTGATTTACACAAGGTTTCCCATCCTTCTGACCTATCTTTGAATCCCTCCCATTTGGTAAAGAATCCAGAACTAAAGAATTTTCTAGATGAGTTCTAATCAGTCTACTCCAAGATCAAGGATAACACCCCTGAGACCCTACAATTCATTTTTTTTGTGATATCATAAGGATTCGTTTAATCTCCTAGCTGCATCATGACATCATTGTGTCATGGAATTGATGGACCTTGAGATTTCCTATAGCAAAACCTTATAGTATTACTCGGGGTTGTGTAAGTCTCTTTCTGTTTGTCAGAAAATGTTGCCCCTACTAGTCACAAGAGGACCATGTTATAATTTGGGTGTTAATTATTTCCTATGGGCACATGTGTTTGAATACTTGGTTCCTCAGATGGTTGTGCTTTTGTGGGAGTTTGTGGAACCTTCAGAAGGTATGGCCTATGGGGAAGGAATGAGTCCATGGGGATGGGCTTGTGTCTGATGTCCAGCCCTGTTCTGGCCTGACTCCTCTCTTCTTTCTGGTCCACTGAGAGATGTGGTACACACATCACAGCTTTCTCTGATACTACACATTTCCTACCATGACCTTCCTCAAATACTGAATCAAAATAAATCCTTTTGTCAGGTGTTGACTCACAGCAACTAGAAAAGTAACAAAGAGAAGACCTATTTCGAAAAAGTCTAGAGAGCGAGGTATCTGGTCCAGAGTTGCGAATGATGTGCTCCTAGTTCCACTTCTCACTCTTCATCTTTCTACTCTGTGTCCTCTGTTTTAGCTGCATTTCAGAGTTCCCTCTCTAGGAAGGAAGATGGCTGTAACATCTCCACCCTGAACTGCTCTAAAAGCACCATTTCCTCAAAGGTCCCATGTAAGTTCTGCAGTTTATTCTTTATCATGCATGAGCTTGATTTTTTAATTTCTCCAGCAATCACTGTGTTAGAAGATTTGGGGAAGCTGATTGACTGGTGTGAGCCATATGTCTCTGTGCTGGAAATGTGACCGTGACCATCTTTACTTGTGACGGGCCCCTGGATCTTAGTACAACTTGCTATTCCATGATGGAAATGCCATTCAGGCTTTGGGACCCAGTACATAGCAGCAGTACCTTCCAAAGTGAGAACGGAAGCCCAGGCCATCCAAGTTCATTGTTCTGGGAAAGTCTCCGAATATACTTTTGTCTTCTATATATTTGTCTTCTATAATTCTGCTTCTGGCTAACTGTTCTTGCTAACTGAGGTGCATCAACCTAGTATGTGGTTTTTGTGCGTAAAATCTCAACCCCCAAAAAAGGATCAGGACTGCACTCAGGCCCCCAGCACCCAGTGTTCTGCTAATAAAGACTTTCTATTGGGTTAAACCTGAGTGTGAGTAGCCTTCTCCGGGTGAAACCTCATATCATACAGGGTATGGGGGTATGAAAGACTTCCCTTAAAAGGGAGGGAGATGGGTCAGTAGGTAAAAGTGCTTAGTATGAGTACCTGAGTTCAGATCACCAGCGCCCACATAATAGTTGGGTGCAGCAAACGTCAGCCTTTGACTTCCACATGCCCACATATAGAGAAGCATTCCTTCTTCCCCCGAGATAAAGATCAATCAGTATCCATTACCAAAAAGGTAAGAAATTTATTTTTTTCTGTAAGCATTACCATTGGAGATTTTTTCTTTTTCTTTTCTTTTATTGGAAATTTTCTTTATTTACATTTCAAATGTTATCCCCTTTCCCAGTTTCCCCTCTGGAAACACTGCATCCCATCCCCCGACCCCCTGACTCCATGACGGTGCTCCCCTACCCACCCGCTCATTCCCTCCAGCTTCCCACCCTAGCATTACTCTACACTGGGGCATCAAGCCTTCATAGGACCAAGAGCCTCTTTTCCCATTGATGTCTGACAAGGCCCATTCTCTGCTACATATGTAGATAGAGCCATGGGTCACTCCATGTATACTCTTTGGTTGGTGGTTTAGTCCCTGGGAGCTCTGGGATTTATGATTGGTTGATACTCTGTTCTTCCTATGGGGTTGCAAACCCCCTCAGTTACCTCGGTCTTTTTCTAAGTCTTCCATTGGGGATCCCATTCTCAGTTCAATGGTTGGTTGTGAGCGTCTGCCTCTGTATTTGTCAGGCTCTGGCAGAGACTCTCAGGAGACAGCTATATCATGCTCCTGGCAGCATGCACCTCTTGGCATCCCCAATGGTGACTGGGTTTGGTGACTGCATGTGGGATGGGTCCCCATGTGTCTCAGTCTCTGGATGGCCTTTCCTTCAGTCTCTGCTCCAAACTTTATCTTTGTATTTCCTCCTGTGAGTATTTTATTCTCCCTTCTAAGAGGTACTGAAGCATCCGCACTTTTGTCTTTCTTCTTCTTGCACTTCATGTGGTCTATAAATTTTATCTTGGGTATTCCAAAATTTTGGGCTAATATTCACTTGTTAACGAGTACATATCCTGTGCGCTCTTTTGTGATTGGGTTACCTCACTCAGGATATTTTCTAGTTCTATCCATTTGCCTAAGAATTTCATGAAGTCATTGTTTTTCATAGCTGCGTAGTACTCCACTATGTAAATGAACTATATTTTCTGCACCCATTCCTCTGTTGAAGAACATATGGGTTCTTTCCAGCTTCTGGCTGTAATAAATAAAGTTGGTATGAACATAGTGGAGCACGTGTCCTTCTTATATGTTGGAACATCTTTGGGTATGTGTTCAGGAGTAGTATAGCTGGGTCCTCAGGTATTACTATGTTCACTTTTCTGGGAAATTTCCAGACTGATTTCCACAGTGGTTGTACCAGCTTGCAATCCCACCAACAATGGAGGACTGTTCCTGTTTCTCCACATCCTCACTAGCATTTGCTGCCACCTGAATGTTTGATCTTAACCACTCTGACTGGTGTGAGATGGAATCTCAGGGTTGTTTTGATTTGCATTTCCCTGAGGACTAAAGGATGTTTCAGTGCCCATGTGAGGCACTTCCCTGCTTTCTCTTCTATTAGTTTTAGTGTATTTGAAACCATTGGAATTTTAATGTGGTAGGCTGGTTGGGATAGGATGTCCATTTCCACAGTATTAGTTCTATCAATCCGTGATTGTGGGACTCATTTCTATCTCCTAGTATTCTTTTTGGTTTCCTTCATCAGCATTTGAAAGTTTTCATTGTAGAGGTTTTTCAACTCTTTGGTTAGCTTTATTTCTAGGGAGTTTTGAAAGCCTATTGTGAATGGGGGTTGTTCTTCAAAAAGCCGAGAGTAGAGCTGCAATGTGATCCCTTGATACCACACCTAGACCAAAGCACTCTGCACCTGCATACCACAGAGACCGCTGCACACACCGCACTATCCAAGTTATGGCATCAACCTAGGTATCCCTCAGTAGATGAATGGATAAATAAAACATGGCACCCACATGCAATGCAGCTTTCTTTTAACCCAGGGAACAAAGTCATGCCATTGTATGAAAATGGATATGACTCGACATCATAATACTATGCAAATGAGGAAAAGCTCAGACAAGTGTCATGTGCCCTCTTATATGTCTCACCTAGATTCTATACACGTGGACACACACACAAACACACACACACACACACACACACACACACTATGAAAACAGAAGGGAGGCTATTTGGAAAGACAGGGGCTTACGGGAGGAGGACAAGCACACAATGAAGGTGAATATGCACAAAGCACATGACATACTTGAGTGAGACTGTCATTATAAAAGCCATGCATTTGTACAGTGAATATACAATCGGTTCTGGGTGGGATAGGATGGATGCTGGGCAGACACGAATTAATGATTACTCTTGGCAACACAATTATACTTTAAACTTTCCAAAGGCAGGCACACTGGTTTATTAACTTTTGAACACTCCCATCCAGCCTTTTAACAAGCGACGCACTGAACGTTCAAGAGCCAGTTGTTGATTGAATTGGCCCATGAACAAAAGGCAGCAAGATGAGCAAGTGTGCTGTGATTCAATATTAAAAATATCTTGTTTTGCACTTGATGGATTATAAAATCCAGACCAAACTCGCTTAGCATGTCACCTGTGTTCACATGAGGGCAAAGGAAAATATTAAAAACGTGATGCATTTCTACAAGGACAGTTTTGCTATGCAGCTGAAATGTAGAGAGATGTGTCTAAAGTGCAGACAAAGGAGAGTGTGTTCTTCCAGAACAAATGCAATGGAAACAGAGCTTGATTGACAGCCTGGTAACAGAACTAACATCTTGGAGGTTGAGAGGCGTGCTTATTTCATATATCCCAGGGCAGTGTCATCAGAAGAATAAATACTTTCTGTTCCCAATTCAATCATGTTGAGTCGGGAAGGTGATTGCTTACAGTCACAGGGGGAGCCCTAACAAGCATGGCTCAGTTTCTACATAAGATCACAATCTCCTCTAACCCCAATCTTAAGGCTTCCCTCCATTGGGATTCTTTAGTTAATACCAGTATTTAATGGTGTCAGTGTCTTGTCTCTTGCCTCTTGACCATTTCACTATGTTCTGGCTTGTTCCCCCTTCTTTACTCCCTTCCTTCCTTGCTATTTATATGTGTGAGTTTGAATGTCTTTCTCCTTTGCTTCTCTAGCTTGGTTTGTGAGATAAAGTCTCTCACTGATTCTGATGTTTATAGTTCCCTAAATTGGTAGGTTGGTGAGCTCTAGGAAAAAGCGTGTCTTTGCCTCCCCGTCTCTGGGAATCACAGATGTGTACTGCTGTAGCTGGCTTTTTACATGGATGTTGGGATATAATTTCACTTTTGACTGAACCATCTCTCCAGGGTTGCTTGTCCTGACTTCTAAGTTTCATCTCTACCACTCTACTCAGGGCTCAGCCTTGGCTACAGGATATGTATGTATGCATAGCAGGCTGGAAGTGTAAGGTAATTACAATGCTAGAGACAGTCCCTCAGTTTGTGCCTGATTGATATTGATAAAGAGAACCTTGAGAAAGCTCACTCACTCTTGGTGGGAAGACTGAGAAACACATGCTCCATGTGTATGCCAAAGATTCACCAGAATCATCCTCAGTGTCAATTCTGGTAATTGGCTTGATATATCGTATAATGCCTTTCCTCCCTTCCCTGCTCACCAGAGTTGCATGAGAAGAGTTCGTATGTCAATTGCTTACCCTCAAGATGTTCTCAGTCGCTGTTGGTTGGAGATCATTAACTATGGCAGCTCTATGCAGGGTGGGAAAGCTACTTCCTTTCAGTCCTCAGAGTGATAACCACCACAGACTCGAATCAGAAAGGACAGCTGGACAGTAAAGATCAGAGACACAAACTGCACCTTCTTTGTGGGTGGAACTTGGTTGCTGTGACAGTGGTCTGTGAAATCTCAATGTATGTTTAATGGTAACTTAAACAAAGGACTTCTTTCCTTTTTCTAGCACAAGAACATACAACAGCCACAGCTCTCAGTCACCACCCAAAATGTGGTGTCTCAAATGTTGGGAAGGAATCAAATCACGTCAATTTTCCAGGCATGGTTGTGTCTCCATAAAATTCCTTTTCCCTTTGTAGTGCCAGATATGAGAAATATGTTAGATTTATGGGACATAAGGGCTCCATTTTAACTATTGGACTTGATTTTTCTAACCTAGGAGAAACTTTAAACAATACCTAAACATATAAACATGCTCATTTTCCAATAAAACTATTTTATAAAGCAAAATACGAGGCCTTTATTTGGCCTTGAACTCTAGGACAATGACTCTTAATAAGTAAACATAAAAGGTCAATTTGTATCATCTCCCCAGTCCATAGTTCTGTGGTTTATCACCTTTACTTGGCACGAACTTTTTTGGCTGAATAGGAAGAAGAGAAGTGGGAAGATGAGGCTAATTAAGGCAGAGCCTTGGTGGAGCTGGAGAGGGAAGGAAGAGACAGGATGAGGAAACACAAGTTCAAGCATGATCTTTGCTTTATTGATAAAGGCAAGAGAGAGAAACACTAAATTCTAACCAATATTGTGGGACAACTATAAATGGAAGGAATGGGTTTAAGAAATGCCATAAAATTCAGCTTTATAAGATTTGGGCTTTATAGCCTATGTTGCAGAAGTCTCATTGAATAAATGTATGTTTTTCATTATGTTTTTATGATACATTTAAAGCACATTAAGTCAGCAACAGCCATCAGAGAAGAAGAAAACAGCAGAGGAGCTTTGGCTTTGCAAGCAAGCACATCCATTTTAAGGAAGGCTGCATTTCATCAAGACAGAAAAAGATATACAGCTGTTGTCCTTCCCAGCTGTTGTCTAACTCATTGTTCTTCAAAGAACAATATCAATAGGTGCTTTACTCCATTTCTCTCTGGTTGAAGCCCTCCCCCATCTTTGCTTTACTTTTTATTCATTCGATTTGAGTTCCAAGTGGTTGACATTCCTAGTCTTTAAGAAAGAATATCTGTTTTGTTGAAGGTGGAAAAAAAGAAACTGTAGAATTTTTATGATATTTCATGGTTGTTTAATTTTTAGTCTGTGGGGTTCGGATGGGTGGCAGAGAATAATGGGGAACAGGCTTTCTTGGATTCAGTGTTGTGAGGTTGTGTGTTTAAAAACCCACCTGGGATGCATTCAATCTTGTGTCCTGTGACTTCAGAAAGGGAGAAATCTCCTTCACACCACTGTACCATCCACTGACCACCAATCATCGTCTTTGAGATTGCCTCTACACAGATTGGTGACCTGATTTTTTTTCCAGTCTGGCATGAGGGTAAGCTGTGAGACTCTCCAAATTTTATATCATCACTTATAAGGTCACCTGTTGTGAGATGAACCATAGTTTTATAAACAGATGAAAGACAAGATGCTGCCAATCGAAACCTGGCACAGTGTTTTATTATAAAAGCACCCTAGTCTGCAGGATGTTAAACAGGAAAAAAGCCACAGCGAAGCTGCTGCCTGCCATGCCTCCTTCCTCCTCCCTCCCTCCCTCCCTCCCTCCCTCCCTCCCTCCCTCCCTTCCTTCCTTCCTTCCTTCCTTCCTTCCTTCCTTCCTTCCTTCCACATTCTTCCATCCATTTCTTTCTTCCTGGAATCTGTATAAATTACATACTCTGAGAATAAAGTAGATCTGTCCCTGGAAGGGTGTCTCCACGATGTGTCTATTTCCTCAGATGCACAGGACACTCCAGGGCTCATTTCAGTTCTCCATTCTTTTGTTTTCTGAGGTTAACTCCTCAGTCTCTTGTTTGGTCAGCTCTGATCTGACGAAAAAACTAGAGAGAAACAGATGAACTCTTTCTGCTTTACTGGCTTTTATGCCTACTGCTACATGATATCATAAACCTTTTCCCAGTCCAGCAGAAATGCTGAAGATGCTGTTTCCTGAACGCATATCTAGCTGCAAACTGAGTTTGATACTGAGAGTGAGATTTCGCACTTTTCTTTGTATGTTAGTCCTTCTGTGATGAGATAGCAAAATGCTATAAACCACATGGTTTATGAGCAATCAAAATGTATTTCTCATTGTTCTAAGGCTGCCACTCTATGAACCAGGCACTGGAAGACCCATTGTCTGGCAGGGACCCCACTTTAGAATTCACAGGCAACATCTTTCATTGTGTCTTTTTTTTTTTTTCTTTTTTTTTTTTTTTCATAAAATCAATTTTTTTTTTATTTACTTGAGTATTTCTTATATACATTTCAGGTGTTATTCCCTTTCCCGGTTTCCGGGCAACATCCCCCTCCCCCCTCCCCTTCCTTATGGGTGTTCCCCTCCCAACCCTCCCCCCATTGCCGCCCTCCCCCCATAGACTAGTTCACTGGGGGTTCAGTCTTAGCAGGACCCAGGGCTTCCCCTTCCACTGGTGCTCTTACTAGGATATTCATTGCTACCTATGGGGTCAGAGTCCAGGGTCAGTCCATGTATAGTCTTTAGGTAGTGGCTTAGTCCCTGGAAGCTCTGGTTGCTTGGCATTGTTGTACTTTTGGGGTCTCGAGCCCCTTCAAGCTCTTCCAGTTCTTTCTCTGATTCCTTCAATAGGGGACCTATTCTCAGTTCAGTGGTTTGCTGCTGGCATTCGCCTCTATATTTGCTGTATTCTGGCTGTGTCTCTCAGGAGCGATCTACATCCGGCTCCTGTCGGTCTGCACTTCTTTGCTTCATCCATCTTGTCTAATTGGGTGGCTGTATATGTATGGGCCACATGTGGGGCAGGCTCTGAATGGGTGTTCCTTCAGTCTCTGTTTTAATCTTTGCCTCTCCCTTCCCTGCCAAGGGTATTCTTTTTCCTCATTTAAAGAAGGAGTGAAGCATTCACATTTTGATCATCCGTCTTGAGTTTCGTTTGTTCTAGGGATCTAGGGTAATTCAAGCATTTGGGCTAATAGCCACTTATCAATGAGTGCATACCATGTATGTCTTTCTGTGATTGGGTTAGCTCACTCAGGATGATATTTTCCAGTTCCAACCATTTGCCTACGAATTTCATAAACTCGTTGTTTTTGATAGCTGAGTAATATTCCATTGTGTAGATGTACCACATTTTCTGTGTGTCTTTCTATGGTGAAGAGACCCCAGGAGACATTCTATCCTTGTGACCTAGTCGTCTTTTCAATTGGTGCCATCCATAGCACAGGAAGTTGAGGGGACACAAGTGTTCAAATGATGACATCTTTCCAGAAATGAAATTTCTTTATTTTTGTTGTATGACATGATTTCTGAGGAAATATGAATAAATATCTATTCACTCCAGCTATAGAACCAATGAAAGACCAAAGTATGGGTATCACTAAACTCTAATTTAGTGAATCGGTGAGTTTTATCAATATTAGACAGGTCTGTGGGTAAGGAGTTACTTAAAGGAGCAGAGATGACTCAAAGATGATTGCATCACTGAAGCCCACCCCAGTACGGGTGACAGCTCATGAAAGCTGAACCTGGAGTTCACGGTAGAGCCTGTAGGCAGCTCAATGTGTTTTTCCTTCTTTGTAAACATTCTGTGTCATGAGCCGCCTTCCAAGATGTACCCATGTAATACATTTTTATACATGTCATAAGCCCATGGTTTATGAACAACCAAAATGTATTTCTCATTGTTTTAGAGGATGCAGCTCCAAGATTCAGGAAGTGGAAGACTCATTGTGTATGTGTGTTACACAGCATTTCTAGAGACAACCATCAAATGTACATCTGTTCCTTCTGCTTACTGGATGAAATTACATTTCATCTCCATGAGCAGAGTATGCATAGAATAGCATCTAATTAAACTCTTCAGAATTTCACTTTGTTTTGACCCACAGAGACTGGTTAGTGGGTGAGCATGTGACCTAAGCTAGTCCACTTTGGGGAATCTCAGTCCTTCTCCAGAGTCAGTTAAACAACAGGTTCCATCTTGACACTGGATATAGGGTAAGAAGGCTATGATGATGGCACCCATCTTGTTATGCCTGGGTAGGCAGGATGCTGAGTCTGCAAAAACTAGAGGAAGCTGACCAAGATGGAGAGAAACTGGACATTTGGCTACAAGCTGAGAACTGAGTGTAGCTGTGTTGGAAAACAAAACCATCTGCTTCTCATATTGATCCCAAACATTCTGGTGAGTTTGCTGGATTTATGTATGTGTGTATGTATGTATGTATGTACATAGGTATGTAGGTATATATTAATAAACTGAAGTCTTGGTGTGCTCCAATGGTGGCTAGTAAATATCACCTTTGAGATACAAACTTCTTTGATGCTATTTTTCATTGTTTGAAATTGTTTGAAAATTGCCCCCAGAAAGTGTTCATTCTAAACAGGAAGTATGAAATCATGGATGACACTGTGCTGTCCCCTAAACATCTGACTGCCCTGGCTTCTTTTTCACACCCTAGGGGTATGGCAGTCTCTCTTCATACTTCTAGGCACATGCAATTATCTTTGTTTGTTTTTGTTGTGGTAGTGGTTTTTTTTTTAACTTTAGCATTTGAAGAGAATGCATATATAGTTACAGAATTATAACTAGAATCAAGACAGTGAGCACATATATTACATACAAAAGCTTCCATTTATGCCTATATTCTATATATGCTTACGCCTCTTTCTGCCAAGATCCTAATCTGGAAATCACTATTCTGATTGCTGCTACTATTCTGTGTATTTTATATAATTTATATAAATCAAATAAAACTTTATGTGCTCTCTTTTGAGTTCTTTCCTTGAAAGTAATTACCTTGACATTTGTGTGTATCACTGTAAACATTTAGTGCTTGTTACTCTTTATTGCTGTGTGGCATCCCATTCTGTAGACATACCACAAGATTCATCTTTTCATGTATTGATGAAAATTTGGCTTATTTTAAATTTTACAAATAAGGCCAGTATAAAATCCAATAGTGAATTTTTATGAGTAAGGAAACATGATTTTGTTATAAGTAAATGATAAACAAAAACAAACTAATAAATAAAGCCAATTACCTAACAGACTTCCTAAATAGTAGCATCTTACAGTCTAACCAACTGCGTGAGAGTCAGTCAACACAGTCTTGTCAACACTTACTATAGTCAGTCTTCGTTTTTCCCTTTCTACTACCTGTGCCGAGGTGTATGATGTGATTTTAACCTTCATTTCTTTAATGGTTAATGATAGTTAATATCCTTCCACAAACATTTAGCATCCATATATTTTTCCAAAATATTTGATTAAAGTTATTTATTTATTTATTTATTTATTTATTTATTTATTTATTTATTTATTAAGAAGGGTCAGGTATAGTCTAGGACAGCCTCAAACTCACTGTGATGCAGGGAGACCTTGAATGTCTAACGCTCCTGTGTCTCTATCTTTTTTGTGCTGGTGTTATGGGCATGTGGTACCATGCTTAGTGTGCATGATATTGGGGAATAAATATAATGCTTGGCAAGAAATTAAGGTGCACACTTAGCTTACTCCCCCCCTTTTTTGAAATAGGGATTCATGTAGCTCAGGCTGGCTTCCAACTTAACATGTAGCAGAGGATGACCCTGAGCCTCACAGTGTGTTTTATTTCCTTATAACTGGATTGTGAGATTTAAAAAAAATATATCCTGGCATCACGCTTTTCCTCATATGCATACTATATAAATGTTTCCTCCAGTCTATATCCTATGCTTTCCTTTTAATTTTGATAAAACTCAGCTTATTTATTTGCTTATTCTAGTCTTTCTTATTTTATGTCTGCATGCGTGCATTGCCTCTTGGGTCTGTGTAACTCTTGTGTTTTTGGTGTCTGCAGAGGCAACGTGAGGGTGTCAGGCTCTCTTCAAATAAGAGTTCAGACAGTGAGCATGCGGGTGCTAGGAAATGAACAGTGCTCTTTGCTGCTGAGTAATCTCTCCAACTACTTGGATCATCTTTATGTTATATTTTTCATGTCAAAAGCAAGCAATTTTGTTTCCAAATGATTTCTACTGTTTTATTCTAGGATCTTGATAACTTTAAAATTTATATCTCAGTCTGTTATTGATGCATATTGAAAATGTAATTGATGGTATTTTCAGCAAATGGTGCTGGAAAAATTGTATATTCCTACATCAAAGAGAAAATGAGAGGACTTTTCTCAATAATTTTTTGGATGTTGGGTGCAATGTTTCATACATAGAAATACCATTTAGAAAAAATTGGTTGCCATTATTTTTCAATTCTTCTGTATCCCATACTGACATTCTGACTAGACATATTATCAATTGTTGAGAAATATTAAAACATCTGGGTATGTTCCTGGATTGTTCTATTTCCTCTTGTGATTCTATCAGTTTTGATTTGTGTTTGTTTTTCTTATTATGTATATAAACACAAAGAATTGCCATATCTTCTTCAAGAAATTACATTTACCATCATCAGTCATGATAGGATGGAGTTTATTCCCATAGTATTTTCTACTCTAACCTAACTTTCTGATATTAATAGAGATGTATCATAGTCTTTCATGTGGGGTTAATATTGTGCATTGTTTTTATCTTTCAATTTCAATATATTTGCATCACCATTAAAGATTTGGCAAGATCATATCTTTACCCGATGTAGTAAATGGCTTTATCTTCACTTTGTGTTTAATTTGATAGTGTATTCATATAACCTCCCAGGTTAGGTCACTTAGATTTATTGTAATTATTGACTTAGATTTGAATTGTTATCTTGCTAATTGCCTCCTATTCATCCTATATTGCCCTTACCCCCCATTTCCTGCATTTTATGAATTAGCTGTGTATACTTTATGGATGTACCTTATATGTTTTTCTGGCTTTATATCTGTTACTATTCTTGTCATAATTGTATTTGCTTTGGGTTTACATCAGGTGCCGGTCATTTACTACAGTCTACCCTCAGATGACTGATGTTTGGGCTGCCGAGATGGCGCAGTGATTAAAAGTGCATATTGCCCTTGCAGTACACCCCAGTTTGCTTCCCAGGACCTTAATTGGAAACTCACAGTTGCCTATGATTCCAGCTCTAGAGGACCTTTCTTTTGACCTCTGTGAACACCTGGACTCGCATGTGTATATACCTTCACAAAGCCTCACAACTACACATATAATTAAAAATAAAACAGATCTTAAAACTGGTATAAATCTATGTCTAATATAACCTTGGGGCACCATTGCTCACTTCTTCTGCCCTGACCTTTGAACTATTTCTCCCATACATTTTACTTCTTTTCCCAATCTGTTTGTTGCCGTTTTGTCCTAATAACAGTGTCCTTTGCCTTACAGAAACTTTGCAGTTTTATGAGATCCCATTTGTCAATTCATGATCTTAGAGCACAAGCCATTGGTGTTTTGTTCAGGAAATTTTCTCCAGTGCCCATGTGTTTGAGATTCTTCCCCATTTTTTCTTCTATTAGTTTGAGTGTATCTGGTTTGATGTGGAGGTCCTTGATCCACTTGGACTTAAGCTTTGTACAGGGTGATAAGCATGGATCGATCTGCATTCTTCTACATGCTCACCTCCAGTTGAACCAGTACCATTTGCTGAAAATGCTATCTTTTTTCCATTGGTTGGTTTTGGCTCCTTTGTCAAAAATCAAGTGACCATAGGTGTGTGGGTTCATTTGGGACATCAATTCTATTCCACTGGTCTATCTGTCTGTTTCTGTACCAATACCATGCAGTTTTTATCATTATTGCTCTGTAATACTGCTTGAGTTCAGGGATAGTCATTCCCCTGGAAGTCCTTTTATTGTTGAGGGTAGTTTTAGCTATCCTGGGTTTTTTGTTATTAAAGATGAATTTGGAAATTGTTCTGTCTAACTCTCTGAAGAATTGGATTGATATTTTGATGGGGATTGCATTGAATCAGTAGATTGCTTTTGGTAAAATGGCCATTTTTACTATATTAATCCTGCCAATCCATTAGCATGGGAGATCTTTCCATCTTCTGAGATCTTCAATTTCTTTCTTCAGAGGCTTGAAGCTCTTATCATACAGATCTTTCATTTCCTTGGTTAGAGTCACACCGAGGTATTTTATATTATTTGGGACTATTATGAAGGGTCTCGTTTCCCTAATTTCTTTCTTGGCTTGTTTCTCTTTTGTGTAGAGGAAGGCTACTGATTTATTTGAGTTAATTTTATACCCAGCCACTTTGCTGAAGGTGTTTATCAGCTTTAGTAGTTCTCTGGTGGAACTTTTGGGATTACTTAAATATACTATCATATCATCTGCAAATAGTGATATTTTGACTTCTTCTTTTCCAATCTGTATCACTTTGATCTCCATGTGTTGTCTGATTGCTCTGGCTAAAACTTCAAGAACTATATTGAATAAGTAGGGAGAGAGTGGGCAGCCTTGTCTAGTCCCTGATTTTAGTGGAATTGCTTCAAGTTTCTCTCCATTTTGTTTAATATTAGTTACTGGTTTGCTGTACATTTTACTTCTATGGTTACCCACGCACTACTCTTATTTAAACAATATTTCAAATAAGGCTATTTAAATAGAAGAAAACATTACTCATTTACTGATATGATTGCCATTCCTGGGGCTCTTTATTTCTTATTTAGAGTCACATTTCTACCCACTGGCGTTTTTCTCCTGCCTGAACAACTTTCTTTGAAAATTTATTGTAGTGCCTAATTGCCAGTGGTAAATTCTCTCAGTTCTTCAAAAGCAACCTGAATATGTCTTTGTTTCATTTTCATCCTCAACACAATGATTTTCAGTTGACAGTTCTTTTAGGGCTTTAAAGATGTCCTCTCATGTTCTCAACTATGGTCTTTTCCAAGACAGAATTCCTTATCATCCTTGCCTTTATTCCTCTAGGTAACAAGTCTTTTCTTTCATTACTTTCACTGGTCTCCTTTTCACTAATGATGGGCAATCTGACAATGATGTGACTTATGTTTTCCTTCTGTCTTTCACTTGCTATTTTACTGATTTTCTCAAACCTGTGTGCATGTATTTGTCATCAAATCTGAATAAATTTTGATCATTATTTTCTCTTCTAATTTCTTCATAGCCCTCATTTCAGAGATTTACTGAAAATTGCCTTACAGTTCAAGAGTTTTAGTTCTCTTTGTCTAGTTTCTGTCCATGTCTTCTTGATTTTTGCTGCTGTGTCTCCAGGGTGTTACTGTTTACCCAAGTAAAGGCTAGCTGGCTGCCAGCCTCTGTCAATGCATGCTTCATCTCGGATACAGTTTTATTGAGTGTGCAGGATGAGATTATGGTAATTATAGTACATCATTTATTGGACAATGCTAACAGCTACATCAGCACTAGGTAAGCACTGAGTGATTTATTTGTCTTCCTTACAGCTGATTATTTAAAAAAATTAATATTGTTTGCTAGAAGTCAGGTATTGTGAACTTTATGTTGCTGGGTACTAGATGTTTTTATGTTCTTTCTTATATAGCTTCAGGTCATGCTGTTTTGGGACAGATTTTGAGTTGGGCTTTTTATGTTGCTTATAAGATCTACTCATCTCTAAACCTTTCTCAGAACAATTCTGGGGTTACTACATTTCCACATTTATTCACCGTCTTTCAGATGCTCTTGTTCTTTGTTTCCACACTTTCTGAAGAACCATTGACTCTAATTTCCTGCCTTGCCCCTCTTGTCTTCTGGCTAATTCAGATAGAAAGGCAAATCTAGTTCTTACCAGCTCAGCTGAAAACACAATTGTGGTGGTCCTTACTTTCAAATAATTTTTACTTTTATCACTCAACACTGTGATTGCTATTCCCACTGACCAGTGACAAAATTTGATTCCTTCCATATGCTGTTTCTCCTTCACCCTTCCCAGATCAACACCATCAGGGAACAGAGTTTACAAAGAAGAGATGACCACAAAGCCAGTTGCTGGTGACCTGCCAACCATATGTCTTTTCCTTGTGAACATGATAATTGTTGATCAAAGCATAACAACATCCATCTTCCAAATGTTTCTAGATCTCCTTTATTTTACTACTTTTGAAATGATACATTTTCACTTAAAATATATCAATTTTAACATTTTGGGAGATTACACTGCAGAAAATTCAATAATGGAAAAGTAAGATGGATTTCCATCCTGTAAGATATATCATGGGGACAAAAATTTCTCTCCAATATTGTTTGTATATGTGATGGCCTAGGATCTGTTGCCATCCCACAATAAGATTCAAGGAGCTGCTTGGAACCCTAAACATGGTCATGAACCTCCAAGTTCCAAGTCAATCATTGCTAAATCTCTTGTCTGTAGATCTTCATAGTGTTGGCTACAATGTGGAGATACAATAATCTTACTGGAAAAATCAGTCAAAAATTACAAAGTTGGGTGGCAGATAGTCTCTCTGTCTGTCTCTCTCTCTCTCTCCCTGTCTCTGTCTCTGTCTCTCTCTCTCTGGATGTGAATGTATGTATGCCACAGTGTAAATGTGGGGATAAGAAAACAACATTTAGCTGTTGCTCTCTGCACTTCACTTGCATTCATACAAGACCTATTGCTTATTTCTCTTCTACATATGCCAGGCCATTTGACCTACAAGTTTCTGCAGACTCTCCATCTCCCATCTCTTTGTGTAATTCTATCAGCTTTTATGTCGGTTCTGAGGTCTTGAATCCAGATCAAGGTCCTCCTGCTTGATCAGCAAGTGCCTTTGCCTGCTGAGCCAGAAAAAGTTCAGAGCTATTCTAGCAGGAGGAAGGCCGGGAGCATAGTGGAAGGACCAATCTGAGAGTTTTGCCAAGATAAGTTCTATAAGACATATGCATACATTTAATCATCTTTTATCCAAAAGCTCATCTTTGATCCCAGCCCTCTTACACCAACCACAAGGGAGTCTTTAAGCTCCTTAATTAGCCTGTGCCATGATTTCTTTATGAAATAGCTTGGCCTAGGTCTCTGAGATCCTCCGGTTCAGGTATTTTCTGGGAAAAGTTCCCTAGTCCTTAGATATTATTTCTGTGACTCCTGGATTTTGTACAGTTGATAAGCAGCTGATGATCTCCTGGGCCAGTTATTCCTTAATGCTTCTGAGTGCTTTCCTTTAAACCTTTGAGAAGACTAGGAAAAAACTGCTTTTATCTTAACATCTCAAACCATCTGATGCTGAGACCATTTGAAAACTTTAAAACAAGTTTTACTTCTTAAAATTCTGATAGATAACTCTACCTATTGCAAGGGATCTTAAAACAGTGAAAACAGAGATAATTAAAATAAAAATTGGGACAGGAGAAATCAGCAGTTAAGGATGCTTGCTGCCCTCACTGAGGACTGGACTTTGGTTCGCAACATCCGCCTCTGGGGGCTCATAAATGCCTGTAGCTTCAGCTCCTGGAAAGATCTGACACCCTCTTCTGACTTCCACAGGTACCCGCAGACACACAAATAACAAAATAAAAACAAAAATCTCTCAGGTTCTCAAAAATTCTCTCAGTTGCTTATTCTCTTAATTAATCGTGGTCATTTCTTGAGGGAAGCATCCCTCTAGCCTGATTGTTTAAGAGTGAACTCAAAGACGTACTTTTATTTTTAATCCTAAAAACAGATTAACTGGGTCTTAGATTTGCTTGTTACTCCACAACCTGCTTTCTTTGCCATTTTAAATATTTTATGTTTTTTTTTGGTGTATCAATTATTCTCATCCTTATCCATATTATTTGCTACTCGGACAAAACAACTTAAGAAAGGAAAGACGGGTTGGTTTGTATTAGGGAAGGCATGGTGAAACATGAGGCCGAATGTGGTACACAAAGTCAGGAAGCAGAGACTTGGGTGCCCAGTTTCTTTCTTCCTATTATTAAGTTTCAGACTCCAGCCTGTGAAACGGTACCAGCCACAAGTAAGCTAGATCTTCCCTTTACAGTTAACCCAATCTAGAACGTTCCTCACAGACTGTACAAAGGTTTGTCTCCTAGGTGATTATAGATCGTTTTCAAGTTGTCAATATGTTCCATAACTTATTTACCCATTGATGAGAATATTTTCAAAATTTTGCTATTAAGTACAAGACTGTGATTAAATACCCTGGGAAGATCTAAATCTTAAAAAAAAAAAACCTTAGAAGTACTGTTTTATATGTTATTGGAAACTGTTTATTCCCTCTTTTTATCAATATGAAAAAAAAACCTTTAAATTTCAAAGCAATACATTTGGAGACATTTGACTTTCAGAACAGTTTCCAAACAATACCCCCGCCCCATTTAAAACCAAACATCTTAAAGCACAAACTGAAAACATTTTAGGTATTAAACTAGTTTATTTTCTAAACTTGCTGTCGAGTTACAAAATTTTTGAGCAAACATTTTATAACAGTTGGAAGCATTTCAAAATAAATTCCAACTACTTTGGAACACTTGAAAATATATTAAGCTTTAAAAAGCATTTATAAAATATTTAAATAAAAGTGATTACAAGTTGCAGACAAACTGTATTATATCCGTTAAATGGCTACACCATTGCAAATGCCTCTCCTGAGTAATCTTATCTTTTAAGTTTAGAAAACACTTTGGAAGTATGTTCATTTTTTAATCAAAAGAATATAGACAAATTCTTTTCATTGTGCCATTTTCTCAGTCCCTTCCCTATCTCAAACTAAAATTCCCATTCCTTCATACATTGAGTAACTATTTATTAAGTGCCTTCTGTGTGGAAATAACTATTTCTCATCCTGGAAGCATAGCAAGAAACAAGAGTCCAAAATATTTGTAGTTGAGGACTTTCCATTCTAGTGGGGAAGACAGTGGAACCCCTAATGCTGATGTGTTAAAAGCTGGGTCTTCAGCTGTGGTGGTCAGTTTTAATTGTCATTTGACACAATCCAGAATCATCTGCAAAGTGTCTCAGTGAGGGGTTGCTTATGGTTGCTTATCTGTCTGTGGGGAACTATCTGAATTAATTTAGCCAATGAGGGAACACTCAGCTTATTCTGCTTACCACCATTCCCTAACCAGAATGCCCTGAGCTGTATGAGTGGAGGAATTGAGCTGTATGTATGCATATATTCATTTATCTCTATTCTTGACTATGGTTGTAGTAAGACTAGCTATTTGAAGTTTCCGCCTTGAATGCTCCACAATGATTAACTGAAATTTAGAATTATAAGCTGAAATAAATTATTTCCTCCCTAAGTTGCTTTATGTAACTATGTGTTTATTATCACAACGACATAAATAAAACACTAGCTGGTAGTGATTCTGGGATGGGGGAGAACCTTTAAGGCATATAAACTAGTGGGAGGAAGTTGGGCTATTGGGGGAGTGTCTTTCTAAAGGACATTAGGATTTTAACCACTCCTTCATGACTTTTTTCGTGGAAGTTATGAGGTGAACAGTTTTCCTCCATCAATTGTTCTTCACCACGGTAGTCTCTTTTACCACAGGCCCAAAGCAAAGAGGCCAAGAGACCACACACTAAAACTTCTGAATTCCAGCCAGAATGAATCTTTCTACTTTCCTGGATAACTTGGGCATTTTGTCACTGAATGAAAGGCTTACTGATGCAGACAGTGATACATTTTAAAGAGAAATAAGATAAAGTAGGAGGAAAATAAACTGTAAGAAGTATCGGGATGGAACTTTCAACTTAAGATAGGGTGACCTGAAAAGGACTTTGAAGCCTTGACTTTTGAGTAGATTACTTGTTGAAAAGGAATCCTAGATTTAGAAGTAGCAGCAGAAGTCCAAAGGCACAGATTTGGACATAAATGTGTATTTCAGGCCTCCATAGGAGACACTACTACGAGGCAATGTGGCTGAAGAACTGTGAAGAAGAGGGAGAGTAGTTAGAAAGGAGGTCAGGTCATACTGAGGGCGGAATAGAAACCTCCAGGCCATTGCAAGAGGTGAGGCTTACTCTGTAAGTGAAACGGAGGCTGGTGGTCCCTTTGTCCATGTGCTGAATTATCTGATATATATTTTAACAGGCTCACTCTGGATGTTGTTCTTGGAAATGTAGGTGGTTGAAGGCCAGATCCCAGGAATCATGGTGTTACTTAACAGTAGTACAGCAGAGGTGGAGAGGAAAGTTCCATTCTGAATCAAGTGAGGAAATGGAGCTGTGGCTGTTTGTCTCCTGTAGGAGTCATGAATGAAGGGAAGGAGTCATGGTCTTTAGCCATGCAGCCCAGTGGTGCTCTGCTCCAGAGTAAACTGAGAGATAATATACCGAGGAGTCATCTGGATGACTAGGTTTGGAAGGGGATGTTGGAAGTTGGCTTGGGGCATTCTATATCTGCAATGTTTCTCGATAGCCAAATGGAGAGGTTAGGTAGACAGCTGGATATACGAGTCAGATTTCAGAAGCCAGGCCAACACTGGAGATGTCAATCTGGTAGCTCTCACCTCTTGGATTAGATTTAATGCCATCAGGCTGTTTTTGATCATCAGGCATGAGTGCTAACATAAAGCATGAGAGTCCCCATGACTGAGTTTTAGGGTACTTCACCATTATGAAGTTAGAAAAGGAGGCAGAACCTCATTAAGAAGGAGAATGTTAGATCCTGTCAGTCAGACAAGGAAGTGCTCTTAGGGGTAAAGAGGACTCTCTCTCTCTCTCTCTCTCTCTCTCTCTCTCTCTCTCTCTTTCTCTCTCTCTCTCTCTCAACATGTTTTATTGCTCTTATATTAGCAGCAATCTACATTCCTATGTTTAGCAAGATTCATTGGCTTTTATCTCTGCGTTGGAAGTCAGAAACGCAGATTCGTTTTTGTGATGGCTTACAGTTAGCAGCCGTGTCTGAATAAAGTAAGAGCTCAATTGCTGTTTGCAGTGTGGAAATTATTTGGAAATAAGCAATTTCAGTTTCAGAAGAGATTTGTATTGAAGCCAGGCAGTGTATAAGCATCCTGAGGTGATGCAGGACTTTCTCTGATGGATACACTCCTAATAGAAACTAGTGCAGCGTTCCTGCCCATCGTTCAGTAAATAGGCCTTCTGAAATCTTATGCATTTCTGTACATTAAATAATTGAGTGTTTATAATCTTTAGCCCCAAGCCTGACTGCCTTCTCTTCAGCTTGGAAAAGGTCATTGGATCCAATCACGATTGCCTTTCATGCTCATTAAATATTTCATCATCAATCAGTCAGTTATTCTGTAAACACTGACACATGTCCTATCCTGTACTCAGAGTGGACAGATGTGCTGCGGAGAGTTTGCAGTGCCTGGACTGAGTTGCCACTCTCAAGGAGCTATTTTATAGCATGGCATATCCTATAATATTACATCTGTAGATATTCTCCTTGTCTTTCCAGTGACTGACACCACTATTTGATTTTATTCTGCCCTGTGAATTCCGGATGTGATCTAAAAATGTCTCTAGCATCCCATGGGGAACTAGAGTTCACACATAAGCTAGTCCATAGAATATTTCCTAGTCCATCTTCAGGGTTATTCAAAACGGGTACAAAGAGTCAGCTTGAGCAAAGTGAAGCCCAGCTGTGGTAAGTGGAAGTCAACTGCCTTTCCTGGTAAATAGGAGACTAGAAAAGAAGTGAGGGGACCTGGGGGGTCAAGTGTTTTGCATTGATAATATGACATGTGTCAGGTCACTTTAATTTTAGGGCACTTTCCTTTTAGAGAGTTTTTCGTGGACACAATATTTTGCGGCAGCCTTCTCTCTATAAATCAAGGTTTATTGTACACCCAGAAGCAAATACTTCCTCTATCCAAACATCTGCTGCTAACCCTCTATTGAATACTTATTACATTGCTGGCTGCTGTGCTGCTATGACATCAAGCAAACTAATCTAAAAACAAGCATGTGAAAACATGTTCATAGCCTTGTTTAGTCAGGTGTTGGTAGATCATGCCTGCAACCCCAGTATCCAGAAGGCTGACAGGAGTCATGAATTTGAGAAAAGCCTGTGAATAAGTAGTGAGTCCAGACTAGTCTACCCTAGGCTACAGAGAAAGAGCTTATCTTAACACCCCCCAATCTTTAATGTGTGTGTGTGTGTGTGTGTGTGTGTGTGTGTGTGTTCAGGTACATATGTGTGAATAGTTATTCATGTGTGTTCATGTACATGGAGGACAGATAGCAACCTGGTTGCCATTCCTTGGACTATATCTATTATATTTATAGACTTGATCTCTTACTGTCATGGCTAATTCAGTTAGGCTGCTAGGGCAGAAAGCTACAGGAATCTGTCTATCTCTGTCTTTCCAGTGCTGGGATTACAAGTGTGCATCATCCTCATCCTGCCTGACGTTTTAAATGTAGCTTTCTGAGGCTAGACCTCAGTATCTCATGCTTGTACAGCAAGGAATTTACTGACGGAATCATCTGCCAAGCCTTAGTTTTTAAGTTCTTTTAGAGAAATTGCATTTAGAGAAATGCACGCATGATGTGTCTCATCATCTTTGAGGTACCTCCATCAGCAAGGAGGGACTTAAGACACAGCCAGAGGACCTCAGGGCTAGAAGACCAGTCTGCACTTTTATTTTTTTATCTTCCTTGCATGTGACTAAGAAGGTCCTTTGAAATATCAGCATCAAGTCCTCGACCCCCACAGAGACCACTTAAATTATAGATGATGTCAACTCAAATCCTGGCTTTACAAAATGTAGCAATTAGGAAGCAATCCTTCAAGGCTGCTTTGGAAGCTGACAAGGATGAGTTTGTGAAGTTATTCAGAATCCTTGCTCTAAATCCCAGGGGAGGCATCTTTCTCTGGCCTGTGTGTTAAGGGCTTCTCTGGAGCACTGGTGTATGTTAGCCTGATGGGCCTCATACATCTCAAAAGTCTCTGTGGATTTCTTGACATACTGACTCTTAGAAAACCCAGGGCAAAGTTAATAGCACGGTCCTAGGCTACTCACAGATGGTTTACAGCACCAAATCACGTTCTTTCCCCCGTGTCTTACACTTTTTCTAGCCTTTTTACATTTCATTTATTTTTTTCTTTCACATGTGTACTTTTGGAAGCCATCTTATATGCCTTTCAGAAGAGGGTGACCCATCAGTAAAGACAAATGCATCTCTTTGAAAAAGAACTCCCTACAAATGACTATAATGATTCTAGACTTCCTTAATTGGCATTAAGACTCAGAGGAAGATTAACACTGTTTTTGATAGTGTTTTAAAGCTCAGTGTAAAAGGGAACCTGAATCTTGCTAGAGGTAGAAGGAAGTATACGAGTGTGTGTGTGTGTGTGTGTGTGTGTGTGTGTGTGTGTGTGTGTGTGTGTGTATGTGTGTATGTGGGGGGAAGCTGTGTGCACTTACATATCTATGGGAGCATGTGCATGTGTGTGTACTCTTGTAGAGGTCAGAGGATAACTTTGGGTGTTGTTTCTCAGAACACTGACCATCTTGTTTTTGAAATGGTCTTGCATTAGCCTAAAGCTTACCAATTAGTAGGCCCCAGGGGTCTGCCTATTTCTTCCTCTCCAGTGCTTGGATTCTAAAAATGTTCCACAATGCCTGGATATTGAAAAATATTTTTAAATTTCATATATGCATGTGGTGTATTTGATCATACTCATTCTTACCTCCTATGCCTAATTCCTCTCAGAGCCACCCATACTCAACTTCCAACCTAATGTCCTCTCTTAAAATTTTATAACCCACTCAGCCCAGTTTGTGCTTCCCACATACCCATGGGTATGTGGACAACCAATGGAGTCTAGTGAATCTACCAGGGGCTGCATGGTGATTTTCTTTCATCCAGGAACCACCAACTGTCAGTAGATTCTTGTCAAGGGATAGGGGCTTATGAGGCATAGTAGCTGGATTTCTTTTTTTCAAGACAAAATTTCTCTATGTAACTCTGGCTGTCCTGAAACTCACTCTGTAGAGCAGACTGTCCTCAAACTTAGATATCTACTAGCTTCTGCCTCCTGAGTGCTCAGATTAAAAGTATACTCTGCCACTGCCTGGCAAGGACTGATCTTATGCAACCATGTGATTTTGTGAGTATAGCTGTTTTTTTTTAATGTTCAGAGACACTGTTGTGCCCCAGTACTCCTTAGTCTCCAGCTCATACAGTCTTTCTGTTCCCTCTTCCATAATAATTCCTGAGTCTTGAGAGGAGGCATAGTAGGAGAGATACTCCATTTATTGTTGAACATTTCATACAAACTTCCTTTCTGCAGTTTGATCAGTTGTGAGTTTCTGTTAACAGCTGTCCATTGCATTCAGATAAAATCTAATAACTGTGCTAATCTTTGATATGAAGATATAAACTTAAAGGGCAGTTTGACAAAATAATAGTAGTAGGTTTATTCCTAGAGCATGGTTAGCCAGATTCATCAACAGTATAGATGCATTTCTTCCTTGGAGCTTTGCTTAAATCCCATGAGATAGTAGTTGGTCACTCTCATGAACTTTGCTCCAATATTGCCCCAATGGGTGTTTACTGCCAGGCTGATCATCACTGCTCAGGTTTTGTATGTGGGCTCTGGGGATCAATTAAACTCATCTCCTTATGCTTGCATGGCAAGCATTTTTATCAACAGACCTATCTCCACAGGCCTATATTTTATTTTTGAATCTTATCATGAATATGGGGAATACTATCCTTATTTTAATGATAAGGAAACTGATGTTCAGAGAGCTTAAAGAAGAGAACAAGAACATGGTTGGCAGATGTTTTGGTTGGTTTTCTCATCCCATGCTTATGGATAACTATTTGAATCATCTGCAGTTTTCAAATTCTTAACATCTCTGTTAAGACCTGAATGTTGCATTAGGCCTTTTATTACAGCTGTGATCAAACACCACTACCAAGGCAACTTTTAAAAGAGAAAGACTGTTTACTTGGGCTTATAGTCTGAGAGAGTTGGAGTCTGTGAAGGAAGAGCAAATGCATTGAAGTGGGAGTTTGGAGCAAAGTTCACATCTTGATTCACAAGCAGGAGGCAGAGAGCATACACTTGGAATGGCTTGAGTCTTTTGGAACCCCAAAGCCTGCCCCTAGTGACACACCACCTTCAGTGAAGCCATATTTTTTAATCCTTCCCAAACACTTTTACTAATAGGACCAAGTATTCAAACATATGAGTTTCTGAGGGCCATTCTCATTCAAATGAGAATGTAAAATGTCCCCTGTGGGCTAGAGAAATTGCTTCCTGTGTGATATGCCTTGAGGATTATAGTCCAATCACACAATTCCTTCTCTCTCTCTCTCTCTCTCTCTCTCTCTCTCTCTCTCTCTCTCTCTCTCTCTCTCCCCTCTATCTGTTGAGATTTGAGCAAACAGCTGACCCACTTCCACTGCTCCAGAGCTGCCATGCGTATCCTTCTATGATGGACTGTATCCCTAGCAGAGTATAAGGTGAAGTAAACACCTTTTCCTCAAGTTGCTTCTGATTAGCTCTATGGTGAGAGCAGTACAATTCACATCCAGGAAGCTACAGATTTCTGGCTGATCTGGCTGTCTTGCTCTAGCACTTCCTTTAGTTTATTCTTCACACCAGGGCAAGAGGGACAGGAAACCTAATTTTGTGCACATGAGTTGCCTACACAAGGCACTTCACAATAGCATACTTTATATTTTATGAATAACTGGAAGGGAGTCACTGAAAGAATGCTAACACAAAATAACAATAAAGAGATGGGGATGCTAATTTCCCTGATGTGATTTGTGCAGATTATACTCATTTATAAAAATATAACACTCAACCCTATAAATATTTATAGTGATTTGATGTGAATAAAAGTTATTAAAAAGGCTTGGGAGATGTAAATATTAACTGCATTAATGATCATTACACATTACACGAATGCTTTGAGTTATCTTTGCCATTTATAAACTTAGGAGGCTAAAACAGGAGGATTAGCACAAGTTCCAGGCCACTCTATGGTACATAGTAATTACAAGCTAGGTAAGAATACAGAGTGAGATTCTGTCTTATTAAAATCTCCAAATAGTCCCCCCAAATCATCTCATCATTTTATTGTACTCCAAAATATACATAATTAAAATACATAATATTTTTTGAGACAGTGTTGTGTGACTTTCAGTGTAGTCTCGACCTTATTAGGTAGCTGAGGAAGATCCTAAATTTGCCTCTAGATTCTATGTGCTGGAATTACAGTTTTCATCACCACACCCAGTTGATTAAAAATAAAACCTACAGAAAAAGTAGAACAATTTAATGGTTTCTGTATGAGTTCGAAGGTGGCCTTTTGCTGATAACTTTTCCAGTCTCATTGCTGGTTATACTTGTTTTGTCTCTCTTACCTTCTACTATGGTGAATAATATGCATTAGAATCTTCTAGACAGTTTGTCAAAATACAAAAATACTACAATACTGTGCCTCACAGATTCTGACTTAGAGGGTTTTCCCAGGTTGAATGTTTCACTGTAACACGAGTCAAATGCTGCTTATCCTAGGAATACAAGAGCCAGGTGGAGACTTCCATAACTGAGATTCAGATTTAATGAGCCACCCAATGTTGTGGTTTGAATGAGAATGACAGCTGTAGGCTCATATATTTGAATTCTTTTTTTTTATTAACTTGAGTATTTCTTTTTTTTTTTTATTAACTTGAGTATTTCTTATATACATTTCAAGTGTTATTCCCTTTCCCAGTTTCCGGGCCAACATCCCCCTCCCCCCTCCCCTTCCTTATGGGTGTTCCCCTCCCAACCCTCCCCCCATTGCCGCCCTCCCCCCATACTCTAGTTCACTGGGGGTTCAGTCTTAGCAGGACCCAGGGCTTCCCCTGGTCCTCTTTCTAGGTCCTCTTTCTCTTTCGCCTTTCACTGGTGCTCTTACTAGGATATTAATTGCTACCTATGGGGTCAGAGTCCAGGGTCAGTCCATGTATAGTCTTTAGGTAGTGGCTTAGTCCCTGGATGCTCTGGTTGCTTGGCATTGTTGTACTTTTGGGGTCTCGAGCCCCTTCAAGCTCTTCCAGTTCTTTCTCTGATTCCTTCAACGGGGGACCTATTCTCAGTTCAGTGGTTTGCTGCTGGCATTCGCCTCTGTATTTGCTGTATTCTGGCTGTGTCTCTCAGGAGCGATCTACATCCGGCTCCTGTCGGTCTGCACTTCTTTGCTTCATACATCTTGTCTAATTGGGTGGCTGTATATGTATGGGCCACATGTGGGGCAGGCTCTGAATGGGTGTTCCTTCAGTCTCTGTTTTAATCTTTGCCTCTCCCTTCCCTGCCAAGGGTATTCTTTTTCCTCATTTAAAGAAGGAGTGAAGCATTCACATTTTGATCATCCGTCTTGTGTTTCGTTTGTCCTAGGGATCTAGGGTAATTCAAGCATTTGGGCTAATAGCCACTTATCAATGAGTGCATACCATGTATGTCTTTCTGTGATTGGGTTAGCTCACTCAGGATGATATTTTCCAGTTCCACCCATTTGCCTACGAATTTCATAAAGTCGTTGTTTTTGATAGCTGAGTAATATTCCATTGTGTAGATATACCACATTTTCTGTATCCATTCCTCTGTTGAAGGGCATCTGGGTTCTTTCCAGCTTCTGGCTATTATAAATAAGGCTGCGATGAACATAGTGGAGCACGTGTCTCTTTTATATGTTGAGGCATCTTTTGGGTATATGCCCAAGAGAGGTATAGCTGGATCCTCAGGCAGTTCAATGTCCAATTTTCTGAGGAACCTCCACACTGATTTCCAGAATGGTTTTACCAGTCTGCAATCCCACCAACAATGGAGGAGTGTTCCTCTTTCTCCACATCCTCGCCAGCATCTGCTGTCACCTGAGTTTTTGATCTTAGCCAACCGCACTGGTGTGAGGTGAAATCTCAGGGTTGTTTTGATTTGCATTTCCCTTATGACTAAAGATGTTGAACATTTCTTTAGGTGTTTCTCAGCCATTCGGCATTCCTCAGCTGTGAATTCTTTGTTTAGCTCTGAACTCCATTTTTTAATAGGGTTATTTGTTTCCCTGCGGTCTAACTTCTTGAGTTCTTTGTATATTTTGGATATAAGGCCTCTATCTGTTGTAGGATTGGTAAAGATCTTTTCCCAATCTGTTGGTTGCCGTTTTGTCCTAACCACAGTGTCCTTTGCCTTACAGAAGCTTTGCAGTTTTATGAGATCCCATTTGTCGATTCTTGATCTTAGAGCATAAGCCATTGGTGTTTTGTTCAGGAAATTTTTTCCAGTGCCCATGTGTTCCAGATGCTTCCCTAGTTTTCCTTCTATTAGTTTGAGTGTGTCTGGTTTGATGTGGAGGTCCTTGATCCACTTGGACTTAAGCTTTGTACAGGGTGATAAGCATGGATCGATCTGCATTCTTCTACATGTTGACCTCCAGTTGAACCAGCACCATTTGCTGAAAATGTTCTTTTTTCCATTGGATGGTTTTGGCTCCTTTGTCAAAAATCAAGTGCCCATAGGTGTGTGGGTTAATTTCTGGGTCTTCAATTCTATTCCATTGGTCTATCTGTCTGTCTCTGTACCAATACCATGCAGTTTTTATCACTATTGCTCTGTAATACTGCTTGAGTTCATGGATAGTGATTCCCCCTGAAGTCCTTTTATTGTTGAGGATAGTTTTAGCTATCCTGGGTTTTTTGTTATTCCATATGAATTTGCAAATTGTTCTGTCTAACTCTTTGAAGAAATGGATTGGTATTTTGATGGGGATTGCATTGAATCTGTAGATTGCTTTTGGTAAAATGGCCATTTTTACTATATTAATCCTGCCAATCCATGAGCATGGGAGATCTTTCCATCTTCTGAGGTCTTCTTCAATTTCTTTCCTCAGTGTCTTGAAGTTCTTATTGTACAGATCTTTTACTTGCTTGGTTAAAGTCACACCGAGGTACTTTATATTATTTGGGTCTATTATGAAGGGTGTCGTTTCCCTAATTTCTCTCTCAGCTTGTTTCTCTTTTGTATAGAGGAAGGCAACTGATTTATTTGAGTTAATTTTATACCCAGCCACTTTGCTGAAGTTGTTTATCAGCTTTAGTAGTTCACTGGTGGAACTTTTGGGACCACTTAAATATACTATCATATCATCTGCAAATAGTGATATTTTGACCTCTTCTTTTCCGATCTGTATCCCCTTGATCTCCTTTTGTTGTCTGATTGCTCTGGCTAGAACTTCAAGAACTATATTGAATAAGTAGGGAGAGAGTGGGCAGCCTTGTCTAGTCCCTGATTTTAGTGGGATTGCTTCAAGTTTCTCTCCATTTAGTTTAATGTTAGCAACTGGTTTGCTGTATATGGCTTTTACTATGTTTAGGTATGGGCCTCGAATTCCTATTCTTTCCAGGACTTTTATCATGAAGGGGTGTTGAATTTTGTCAAATGCTTTCTCAGCATCTAATGAAATAATCATGTGGTTCTGTTCTTTCAGTTTGTTTATATAATGGATCACGTTGATGGTTTTCCGTATATTAAACCATCCCTGCATGCCTGGGATGAAGCCTACTTGATCATGGTGGATGATTGTTTTGATGTGCTCTTGAATTCGGTTTGCCAGAATTTTATTGAGTATTTTTGCGTCGATATTCATAAGGGAAATTGGTCTGAAGTTCTCTTTCTTTGTTGTGTCTTTGTGTGGTTTAGGTATAAGAGTAATTGTGGCTTCATAGAAGGAATTCGGTAGTGATCCATCTGTTTCAATTTTGTGGAATAGTTTGGATAATATTGGTATGAGGTCTTCTATGAAGGTTTGATAGAATTCTGCACTACACCCATCTGGACCTGGGCTCTTTTTGGTTGGGAGACCTTTAATGACTGCTTCTATTTCCTTAGGAGTTATGGGGTTGTTTAACTGGTTTATCTGTTCCTGATTTAACTTTGATATCTGGTATCTGTCTAGGAAATTGTCCATTTCCTGAAGATTTTCAAGTTTTGTTGAATATAGGTTTTTATAGTAAGATCTGATGATTTTTTGAATTTCCTCTGAATCTGTAGTTATGTCTCCCTTTTCATTTCTGATTTTGTTAATTTGGACGCACTCTCTGTGTCCTCTCATTAGTCTGGCTAAGGGTTTATCTATCTTGTTGATTTTCTCAAAAAACCAACTTTTGGTTCTGTTGATTCTTTCTATGGTCCTTTTTGTTTCTACTTGGTTGATTTCAGCTCTGAGTTTGATTATTTCCTGCCTTGTACTCCTCCTGGGTGTATTTGCTTCTTTTTGTTCTAGAACTTTTAGGTGTGCTGTCAAGCTGCTGACATATGCTCTTTCCTGTTTCTTTCTGCAGGCACTCAGCGCTATGAGTTTTCCTCTTAGCACAGCTTTCATTGTGTCCCATAAGTTTGGGTATGTTGTATCTTCATTTTCATTAAATTCTAAAAAGTTTTTAATTTCTTTCTTTATTTCTTCCTTGACCAGGTTATCATTGAGTAGAGCATTGTTCAATTTCCACGTATATGTGGGCATTCTTCCCTTATTGTTATTGAAGACCAGTTTTAGGCAGTGGTGGTCCGATAGCACGCATGGGATTATTTCTATCTTTCTGTACCTGTTGAGGCCCGTTTTTTGACCAATTATATGGTCAATTTTGGAGAAAGTACCATGAGGAGCTGAGAGGAAGGTATATCCTTTTGCTTTAGGATAGAATGTTCTATAAATATCCGTTAAGTCCATTTGGCTCATGACTTCTCTTAGTCTGTCGACATCACTGTTTAATTTCTGTTTCCATGATCTGTCCATTGATGAGAGTGGGGTGTTGAAATCTCCCACTATTACTGTGTGAGGTACAATGTGTGTTTTGAGCTTTAGTAAGGTTTCTTTTACGTATGTAGGTGCCCTTGTATTTGGGGCATAGATATTTAGGATTGAGAGTTCATCTTGGTGGATTTTTCCTTTGATGAATATGAAGTGTCCTTCCTTATCTTTTTTGATGACTTTTAGTTGGAAATTGATTTTATTTGATATTAGAATGTCTACTCCGGCTTGCTTCTTCTGACCATTTGCTTGGAAAGTTGTTTTCCAGCCTTTCACTCTGAGGTAGTGTCTGTCTTTGTATCTGAGGTGTGTTTCCTGTAGGCAGCAGAATGCAGGGTCCTCGTTGTGTATCCAGTTTGTTAATCTATGTCTTTTTATTGGGGAGTTGAGGCCATTGATATTGAGAGATATTAAGGAATAGTGATTATTGCTTCCCGTTATATTCATATTTGGATGTGAGGTTATGTTTGTGTGCTTTCATTCTCTTTGTTTTGTTGCCAAGACGATTAGTTTCTTGCTTCTTCTAGGGTATAGCTTGCCTCCTTATGTTGGGCTTTACCATTTATTATCCTTTGTAGTGCTGGATTTGTAGAAAGATATTGTGTAAATTTGGTTTTGTCATGGAATATCTTGGTTTCTCCATCAATGTTAATTGAGAGTTTTGCTGGATACAGTAACCCGGGCTGGCATTTGTGTTCTCTTAGGGTCTGTATGACATCAGTCCAGGATCTTCTGGCCTTCATAGTTTCTGGCGAGAAGTCTGGTGTGATTCTGATAGGTCTCCCTTTATATGTTACTTGACCTTTTTCCCTTACTGCTTTTAATATTCTTTCTTTATTTTGTGCGTTTGGTGTTTTGACAATTATGTGACGGGAGGTGTTTTTTTTCTGGTCCAATCTATTTGGAGTTCTGTAGGCTTCTTGTATGTCTATGGGTATCTCTTTTTTTAGGTTAGGGAAGTTTTCTTCTATGATTTTGTTGAAGATATTTACTGGTCCTTTGAGCTGGGAGTCTTCACTCTCTTCTATACCTATTATCCTTAGGTTTGATCTTCTCATTGAGTCCTGGATTTCCTGTATGTTTTGGACCAGTAGCTTTTTCCGCTTTACATTATCTTTGACAGTTGAGTCAATGATTTCTATGGAATCTTCTGCTCCTGAGATTCTCTCTTCCATCTCTTGTATTCTGTTGGTGAAACTTGTATCTACAGCTCCTTGTCTCTTCTTTTGGTTTTCTATATCCAGGGTTGTTTCCCTGTGTTCTTTCTTGATTGCTTCTATTTCCATTTTTAATTCCTTCAACTGCTTGATTGTGTTTTCCTGGAATTCTTTCAGGGATTTTTGTGTCTCCTCTCTATGGGCTTCTACTTGTTTATTTATGTTTTCCTGGAATTCTTTCAGGGATTTTTGCGATTCCTCTCTGTAGGCTTCTACTTGTTCTCTAAGGGAGTTCTTCACGTCTTTCTTGAAGTCCTCCAGCATCATGATCAAAAATGATTTTGAAACTAGATCTTGCTTTTCTGGTGTGTTTGGATATTCCATGTTTGTTTTGATGGGAGAATTGGGCTCCGATGGTGCCATGTAGTCTTGGTTTCTGTTGCTTGGGTTCCTGTGCTTGCCTCTCGCCATCAGATTATCTCTAGTGTTACTTTGTTCTGCTATTTCTGACAGTGGCTAGACTGTCCTATAAGCCTGTGTGTCAGGAGTGCTGTAGACCTGTTTTCCTCTCTTTCAGTCAGTTATGGGGACAAAGTGTTCTGCTTTCGGGCATGTAGTTTTTCCTCTCTACAGGTCTTCAGCTGTTCCTGTAGGCCTGTGTCTTGAGTTCACCAGGCAGCTTTCTTGCAGCAGAAAATTTGGTCTTACCTGTGGTCCCGGGGCTCAAGTTCGCTCGTCGGGTGCTGCCCACGGGCTCTCTGCAGCGGCAGCAACCAGGAAGACCTCTGCCGCCATTTTCGGGAGCTTCAGTGCACCAGGGTTCCAGATGGTCTTTGGCTTTTTCCTCTGGCGTCCGAGATGTGTGTGCAGAGAGCAGTCTCTTCTGGTTTCCCAGGCTTGTCTGCCTCTCTGAAGGTTTAGCTCTCCCTCCCACAGGATTTGGGTGCAGAGAACTGTTTATCCGGTCTGTTTCCCTCAGGTTCCGGCGGTGTCTCAGGCAGGGGTCCTGCCTCTCCTGGGCCCTCCCCCACGGGAGCCCAGAGGCCTTATCCAGTTTCCTCTTGGGCCAGGGATGTGGGCAAGGGTGAGCAGTGTTGGTGGTCTCTTCTGCTCTGCAGCCTCAGGAGTGCCCACCTGACCAGGCGGTTGGGTCTCTCTCTCACAGGGTCTGGGGGCAGAGAGCTGCTGAGGGCCGGGATCCGCGGGTCTGGGACTTCCAGTAAACACAGAACGTGCCCAGTCCTAGAGGAATTCTGCTTCCGTGTGTCCCAAGCTCACCAGGCAGCTTTCTTGCAGCAGAAAAGTTGGTCTTACCTGTGGTCCCGGGGCTCAAGTTTGCTCGTGGGGTGCTGCCCATGGGCTCTCTGCAGCGGCAGCAACCAGGAAGACCTGTGCCGCCGTTTCCGGGAGCTTCAGTGCACCAGGGTTCCAGATGGTCTTTGGCTTTTTCCTCTGGCGTCCGAGATGTGTGTGCAGAGAGCAGTCTCTCTGGTTTCCCAGGCTTGTCTGCCTCTCTGAAGGTTTAGCTCTCCCTCCCACGGGATTTGGGTGCAGAAAACTGTTTATCCGGTCTGTTTCCCTCAGGTTCTGGCGGTGTCTCAGGCAGGGGTCCTGCCGCTCCTGGGAGTATTTCTTATATACATTTCGAGTGTTATTCCCTTTCCCGGTTTCTGGGCAAACATCCCCGTCCCCCCTCTACTTCCTTATGGGTGTTCCCCTCCCAACCCTCCCCCCATTGCCGCCCTCCCCCCCACAGTCTAGTTCACTGGGGGTTCAGTCTTAGCAGTACCCAGGGCTTCCCCTTCCACTGGTGCTCTTACTAGGATATTCATTGCTACCTATGAGGTCAAAGTCCAGGGTCAGTCCATGTATAGTCTTTAGGTAGTGGCTTAGTCCCTGGAAGCTCTGGTTGCTTGGCATTTTTGTACATATGGGGTCTCGAGCCCCTTCAAGCTCTTCCAGTTCTTTCTCTGATTCCTTCAACGGGGGTCCTATTCTCAGTTCAGTGGTTTGCTGCTGGCATTCGCCTCTGTATTTGTTGTATTCTGGCTGTGTCTCTCAGGAGCGATCTACATCCGGCTCCTGTCAGTCTGCACTTCTTTGCTTCATCCATCTTGTCTAATTGGGTGGCTGTATATGTATGGGCCACATGTGGGGCAGGCTCTGAATGGGTGTTCCTTCAGTCTCTGTTTTAATCTTTGCCTCTCCCTTCTCTGCCAAGGGTATTCTTTTTCCTCATTTAAAGAAGGAGTGAAGCATTCACATTTTGATCATCCGTCTTGAGTTTCGTTTGTTCTAGGGATCAAGGGTAATTCAAGCATTTAGGCTAATAGCCACTTATCAATGAGTGCATACCATGTATGTCTTTCTGTGATTGGGTTAGCTCACTCAGGATGATATTTTCCAGTTCCAACCATTTGCCTACGAATTTCATAAACTCGTTGTTTTTGATAGCTGAGTAATATTCCATTGTGTAGATGTACCACATTTTCTGTATCCATTCCTCTGTTGAAGGGCATCTGGGTTCTTTCTAGTTTCTGGCTATTATAAATAAGGCTGCGATGAACATAGTGGAGCACGTGTCTCTTTTATATGTTGAGGCATCTTTTGGGTATATGCCCAAGAGAGGTATAGCTGGATCCTCAGGCAGTTCAATGTCCAATTTTCTGAGGAACCTCCAGACTGATTTCCAGAATGGTTTTACCAGTCTGCAATCCCACCAACAATGGAGGAGTGTTCCTCTTTCTCCACATCCTCGCCAGCATCTGCTGTCACCTGAGTTTTTGATCTTAGCTATTCTCACTGGTGTGAGGTGAAATCTCAGGGTTGTTTTGATTTGCATTTCCCTTATGACTAAAGATGTTGAACATTTCTTTAGGTGTTTCTCAGCCATTCGGCATTCCTCAGCTGTGAATTCTTTGTTTAGCTCTGAACCCCACTTTTTAATAGGGTTATTTGTTTCCCTGTGGTCTAACTTCTTGAGTTCTTTGTATATTTTCGATATAAGGCCTCTATCTGTTGTAGGATTGGTAAAGATCTTTTCCCAATCTGTTGGTTGCTGTTTTGTCCTAACCACAGTGTCCTTTGCCTTACAGAAGCTTTGCAGTTTTATGAGATCCCATTTGTCGATTCTTGATCTTAGAGCATAAGCCATTGGTGTTTTGTTCAGGAAATTTTTTCCAGTGCCCATGTGTTCCAGATGCTTCCCTAGTTTTCCTTCTATTAGTTTGAGTGTGTCTGGTTTGATGTGGAGGTCCTAGATCCACTTGGACTTAAGCTTTGTACAGGGTGATAAGCATGGATCGATCTGCATTCTTCTACATGTTGACCTCCAGTTGAACCAGCACCATTTGCTGAAAATGTTCTTTTTTCCATTGGATGGTTTTGGCTCCTTTGTCAAAAATCAAGTGACCATAGGTGTGTGGGTTCATTTCTGGGTCTTCAATTCTATTCCATTGATCTATCTGTCTGTCTCTGTACCAATACCATGCAGTTTTTATCACTATTGCTCTGTAATACTGCTTGAGTTCAGGGATAGTGATTCCCCCTGAAGTCCTTTTGTTGTTGAGGATAGCTTTAGCTATCCTGGGTTTTTTGTTATTCCAGATGAATTTGCAAATTGTTCTGTCTAACTCTTTGAAGAATTGGATTGGTATTTTGATGGGGATTGCATTGAATCTGTAGATTGCTTTTGGTAAAATGGCCATTTTTACTATATTAATCCTGCCAATCCATGAGCATGGGAGATCTTTCCATCTTCTGAGGTCTTCTTCAATTTCTTTCCTCAGTGTCTTGAAGTTCTTATTGTACAGATCTTTTACTTGCTTGGTTAAAGTCACACCGAGGTACTTTATATTATTTGGGTCTATTATGAAGGGTGTCGTTTCCCTAATTTCTTTCTCGGCTTGTTTCTCTTTTGTATAGAGGAAGGCAACTGATTTATTTGAGTTAATTTTATACCCAGCCACTTTGCTGAAGTAGTTCACTGGTGGAACTTTTGGGATCACTTAAATATACTATCATATCATCTGCAAATAGTGATATTTTGACCTCTTCTTTTCTGATCTGTATCCCCTTGATCTCCTTTTGTTGTCTGATTTCTCTGGCTAGAACTTCAAGAACTATATTGAATAAGTAGGGAGAGAGTGGGCAGCCTTGTCTAGTCCCTGATTTTAGTGGGATTGCTTCAAGTTTCTCTCCATTTAGTTTAATGTTAGCAACTGGTTTGCTGTATATGGCTTTTACTATGTTTAGGTATGGGCCTTTAATTCCTATTCTTTCCAGGACTTTTATCATGAAGCGGTGTTGAATTTTGTCAAATGCTTTCTCAGCATCTAATGAAATGATCATGTGGTTTTGTTCTTTCAGTTTGTTTATATAATGGATCACGTTGATGGTTTTCCGTATATTAAACCAACCCTGCATGCCTGGGATGAAGACTACTTGATCATGGTGGATGATGGTTTTGATGTGCTCTTGGATTCGGTTTGCCAGAATTTTATTGTGTATTTTTGCGTTGATATTCATAAGGGAAATTGGTCTGAAGTTCTCTTTCATTGTTGGGTCTTTGTGTGGTTTAGGTATAAGAGTAATTGTGGCTTCATAGAAGGAATTCGGTAGTGCTCCATCTGTTTCAATTTTGTGGAATAGTTTGGATAATATTGGTATGAGGTCTTCTATGAAGGTCTGATAGAATTCTGCACTAAACCCGTCTGGACCTGGTCTCTTTTTGGTTGGGAGACCTTTAATGACTGCTTCTATTTCCTTAGGAGTTGTGGGGTTGTTTAACTGGTTTATCTGTTCCTGATTTAACTCGGTACCTGGTATCTGTCTAGGACATTGTCCATTTCCTGAAGATTTTCAAGTTTTGTTGAATATAGGTTTTTATAGGAAGATCTGATGATTTTTTGAATTTCCTCTGAATCTGTAGTTATGTCTACCTTTTCATTTCTGATTTTGTTAATTTGGACGCACTCTCTGTGTCCTCTCGTTAGTCTGGCTAAGGGTTTATCTATCTTGTTGATTTTCTCAATGAACCAACTTTTGGTTCCGTTGATTCTTTCTATGGTCCTTTTTGTTTCTACTTGGTTGATTTCAGCTCTGAGTTTGATTATTTCCTGCCTTCTACTCCTCCTGGGTGTATTTGCTTCTTTTTGTTCTAGAGATTTTAGGTGTGCTGTCAAGCTGCTGACATATGCTCTTTCCTGTTTCTTTCTGCAGGCACTCAGCGCTATGAGTTTTCCTCTTAGCACAGCTTTCATTGTGTCCCATAAGTTTGGGTATGTTGTACCTTCATTTTCATTAAATTCTAAAAAGTTTTTAATTTCTTTCTTTATTTCTTCCTCGACCAGGTTATCATTGAGTAGAGCATTGTTCAATTTCCACGTATATGTGGGCATTCTTCCCTTATTGTTATTGAAGACCAGTTTTAGGCCATGGTGGTCCGATAGCACGCATGGGATTATTTCTATCTTTCTGTACCTGTTGAGGCCCGTTTTTTGACCAATTATATGGTCAATTTTGGAGAAAGTACCATGAGGAGCTGAGAGGAAGGTATATCCTTTTGCTGTAGGATAGAATGTTCTATAAATATCCGTTAAGTCCATTTGGCTCATGACTTCTCTTTGTCTGTCTACATCGCTGTTTAATTTCTGTTTCCATGATCTGTCCATTGATGAGAGTGGGGTGTTGAAATCTCCCACTATTATTGTGTGAGGTGCAATGTGTGTTTTGAGCTTTAGTAACGTTTCTTTTACGTATGTAGGTGCCCTTGTATTTGGGGCATAGATATTTAGGATTGAGAGTTCATCTTGGTGGATTTTTCCTTTGATGAATATGAAGTGTCCTTCCTTATCTTTTTTGATGACTTTTAGTTGGAAATTGATTTTATTTGATATTAGAATGGCTACTCCAGCTTGCTTCTTCCGACCATTTGCTTGGAAAGTTGTTTTCCAGCCTTTCACTCTGAGGTAGTGTCTGTCTTTGTCTCTGAGGTGTGTTTCCTGTAGGCAGCAGAATGCAGGGTCCTCGTTGCGTATCCAGTTTGTTAATCTATGTCTTTTTATTGGGGAGTTGAGGCCATTGATGTTGAGAGATATTAAGGAATAGTGATTATTGCTTCCCGTTATATTCATATTTGGATGTGAGGTTATGTTTGTGTGCTTTCATTCTCTTTGTTTTGTTGCCAAGATGATTAGTTTCTTGTTTCTTCTAGGGTATAGCTTGCCTCCTTATGTTGGGCTTTACCATTTATTATCCTTTGTAGTGCTGGATTTGTAGAAAGTTATTATGTAAATTTGGTTTTGTCATGGAATATCTTGGTTTCTCCATCTATGTTAATTGAGAGTTTTGCAGAATACAGTAACCTGGGCTGGCATTTGTGTTCTCTTAGGGTCTGTATGACATCAGTCCAGGATCTTCTGGCGTTCATAGTTTCTGGCGAGAAGTCTGGTGTGATTCTGATAGGTCTGCCTTTATATGTTACTTGACCTTTTTCCCTTACTGCTTTTAATATTCTTTCTTTATTTTGTTCTTTTGGTGTTTTGATAATTATGTGACGGGAGGTGTTTCTTTTCTGGTCCAATCTCTTTGGAGTTCTGTAGGCTTCTTGTATGCCTATGGGTATCTCTTTTTTTAGGTTAGGGAAGTTTTCTTCTATGATTTTGTTGAAGATATTTACTGGTCCTTTGAGCTGGGAGTCTTCACTCTCTTCTATAACCTATTATCCTTAGGTTTGATCTTCTCATTGAGTCCTGGATTTCCTGTATGTTTTGGACCAGTAGCTTTTTCCGCTTTACATTATCTTTGACAGTTGAGTCAATGATTTCTATGGAATCTTCTGCTCTTGAGATTCTCTCTTCCATCTCTTGTATTCTGTTGGTGACGCTTGTATCTACAGCTCCTTGTCTCTTCTTTTGGTTTTCTATATCCAGGGTTGTTTCCATGTGTTCTTTCTTGATTGCTTCTATTTCCATTTTTAATTCCTTCAACTGTTTGATTGTGTTTTCCTGGAATTCTTTCAGGGATTTTTGTGTCTCCTCTCTATGGGCTTCTACTTGTTTATTTATGATTTCCTGGAATTTTTGAGGGATTTTTGTGATTCCTCTCTGTAGGCTTCTACTTGTTCTCTAAGGGTGTTCTTCACGTCTTTCTTGAAGTCCTCCAGCATCATGATCAAATATGATTTTGAAACTAGATCTTGCTTTTCTGGTGTGTTTGGATATTCCATGTTTGTTTTGGTGGGAGAATTGGGCTCCGATGATGCCATGTAGTCTTGGTTTCTGTTGCTTGGGTTCCTGCGCTTGCCTCTCGCCATCAGATTATCTCTAGTGTTACTTTGTTCTGCTATTTCTGACAGTGGCTAGACTGTCCTATAAGCCTGTGTGTCAGGAGTGCTGTAGACCTGTTTTCCTCTCTTTCAGTCAGTTATGGGGACAGAGTGTTCTGCTTTCGGGCGTGTAGTTTTTCCTATCTACAGGCCTTCAGCTGTTCCTGTGGGCCTGTGTCTTGAGTTCACCAGGCAGGTCACTTGCAGCAAGAAGTTTTTCTTACATGTGGTCCTGAGGCTCAAGTTCGCTCGCGCTGTGCTGCCCTCGGGCTCTCTGTGGTGGCAGCAACCAGGAAGATCTGTGCTGCCCCTTCCGGGAGCTTCAGTGCATCAGGGTTCCAGATGGCCTTTGGTGTTTTCTTCTGGCGTCTGAGATGTGTGTGCAGAGAGCAGTCTCTTCTGGTTTCCCAGGCTTGTCTGCCTCTCTGAAGGTTTAGCTCTCCCTCCCACGGGATTTGGTTGCAGAGAACTGTTTATCTGGTCTGTTTCCTTCAGGTTCTGGCGGTGTCTCAGGCAGGGGTCCTGCCGCTCCTGGGCCCTCCCCCACGGGAGCCCAGAGCCTTATACAGTTTCCTCTTGGTCCAGGGATGTGGGCAGGGGTGGGCAGTGTTGGTGGTCTCTTCTGCTCTGCAGCCTCAGGAGTGCCCACCTGACCAGGCGGTTGGGTCTCTCTCTCACGGGGTCTGGGAGCAGAGAGCTGCTGCAGGCCGGGATCCGCGGGTGTGGGACTTCTGGTAAACACAGGACGTGCCTGGTCCTATTGGAATTCTGCCTCCGTGTGTCCCGAGCTCACCAGGCAGCTTTCTTGCAGCAGAAAAGTTGGTCTTATCTGTGGTCCGGAGGCTCAAGTTCGCTCATGGGGTGCTGCCCACGGGCTCTCTGCAGCGGCAGCAACCAGCTGAATTCTTGGTTCTCAATTGGTAGCACTGTTTAGGAAGGATTAGAAGTTGTGGCCTTGTTGGAGGAGGTATGTCCCTGGGCATGAGCTTTGAGGTTTCAAACAACCCTACCATTCCCAGTTAGATTGCTGCCTCTCTCTGCCTCCTGCTTGTGGATCAGACATAAGCTATCAGCTAGTCCTATGCCTGCCTGCCTACAACTATGCTCTCTACTATGATGATTTGAACGTGTAAATCCCAATGAGTTCTTTCTTTTATAAATTGCCTTGGTCATGGTGTCTTTTTCCGACAATAGAAAAGTAACCAAGGTACCGTTAGAGCTCTTTGTTTTATTTTTTATAAATCATTTCATCTGCACCTATATTCTCTGTGAGAGGTGCTGATGTTTAAATTTGTTTGCTTATTAATTCATTGCACTACTGTTTATTGTACACTTGTTACATATTAGGCTGTACTGTAAATCAAGGGGTACAAAATTGTCTAAAGCAAAGAAAGATCATAGCCTTCTATGCTCTAGTTGAAGGTAGAGAGGACACAGGCAGTAGGCACCTGAAACATGTATGACATTATACATAAATTAATGTAAACGGCAAAATGAATTAGAAGCCAGGAAGTAAAGATAACTGTGAAGAATGCAAGCAACTGCACCTTTCAGTAGACTTGGCTACAAAGACATTGATGATGACACAATATTTAAGTGGAGAGCTGAAGGAGGTAGAAGAATGAATCAGTAAGCTGAACAAACATCTATGGGTTTCAATAGGGCCAAACAAGTTCAAAGCATTGAGCTGCCTGTCACTTATAGAACCCACAAGAGGTCATGGTGGCTTTTCTGGAGGTGTCTGGGCCTTCTCTGTTGTGGAAGCTAGCTACATATCTGAGGTTAGGTCTTGGATGAGACCCAAACACTGGATACAGTGTGTTCTCTGGGTAATTTATCTTCTACATGATTTGATGTTCAGTTTCTCAAAAGCATGATTCTTTAAAACATCATAATGAATGGGGAGTAAAGATTTTCCAAGTCCTTATCTACTTGAACATTCCTTTCTGGCCATAGTTACAATTGCACTCAAACTTCTTAACAACAACAACAACAACAACAACAACAACAACAACAAAGTGGTATAAGATAAGTAAAAATGTCAAGTTTCTGAATGATTAGGAAATAGTTTCAGATGTTCTCTTATCTAGAGCAGTTTATCTAGAGGGGTTAATAGGTGAAGTTGAACTGGCTCATGCTTCCCCTATGACACAGCGTGTATCCCCGTATTCACTTACATTCTCCTACTTAATAGAACTCACATTTTTAGTTCAATATACAGCTGCTTCCACCCTCGCAGCTATGTGAGAGTCTTGAGGTTAAAAGTTATCTTGTGGCCAGAATAAAAACGAAAGTGGTACATAGGGTCTTCTCCTTTGTGTTTTCTCCCACCTAACGACAAGATTAGGGACTTAATGAACGAAATTTCAGAAATGATCTCAGACCTTAAAGAGTAGTAGGACATATGGCAGCAAACTGAATTGGAAGGCTGGACAGTGTCAAAGTTCCCTGGATCATAAAGTGTCCTATTGTCTCTGTACTGCTTGCCTCCAGAAATGCTTTGAGAGAAAATGAAACCCTTTTCAGTCCTAAGCCTTTCTTAGTTTGAGCATGAGGTCACATACAGCAAAACCTAATTATAACTAACACATTTGGATTTAATGGAGCTACAGAGGTCTAGAAAGCTGAGAGCAATTGCAGGTGTTTATTTCATTTTTTGAGTTTGAAAACTAAATGCAGTTAGAACAAGAGCTATGTATGTACTTCAAAATGAATTTTAGTTTATTGTTTGTTTTTATTACAAAGCAGTACGTGATCGTTTTGGAAAGAGCACACAGGCAAAACAGAAAATGAAAGAATGACCATATTTTTTCTTACCAGCTGGAAGGATCAGTTTCAGGCATATTAACGTTCATAATCCAGAGCTATTTCAGAATATCTTGCAAAGAGTTTAATAACTTGATTTCCTAGCACTCACTAAATAATACATTTTGGGAAAGGATTTATTTATTTTAGTCATATATGTGAATGCTCATATGTATGTCTGTACACCACACATCGTATTTTGTGACATTATTCCTGAGGATATGTGAACAAATATTAACCCTGGATAGGGAAGCGATGACAGACAAAAGTACTAACACTACCAAAGCGCAAATTAGTGAACTAATGGTTTTTCTTGGAGACGGTTACAAGAACATAGACGAGGGGTTACCTACAGAAACAGAAATGACTCAACATTAACCACGTCCCCCTCAGCATGGGCCACAAGGCATGATAGCTGGAACCCTAGAGCACTCTGCATAGCTGCAGGAGCTCAGTACTTCACAGAGTATCCTTTCCAGGTGGCTCCATTGCTCTGAGCCTTTTCCAGTCAGCTGAGATTATCTTTGCTTCTTCTGGGGAGCTTGGCTGGCCCAAGCCCCTTTTAGGCAGCTCATCTTACCTGAGAGATCTCTCAGCAGTCCTTACAGCTTACATAAAATTAGGGTGGGAGGGACCTGGGGATCTGGTCAATTGTAAGGACTTCCTGATTTCTTTGAGTTGTTCACTTCCTCAGCTTAAGAAGCTTTCCTGCAGGATAGGGGGTGCCATCTTCTTTAGAACATCCTGTGTCTTGATGAGCTTTCCTCCAAGATAATACACACCACCCCCTTAAGGAAATTGCTATACAACAGTGTGTGGTGCCTTCAAGTACCAGAGGAGGGTGTTGGTTGCCCTAGAACTGAAATTACAGATGGCTGTGAGCCATCTCACATGCTCCTCAGGAGCTGGAAGAACATTTAACTGTTGAGCCATCTCTCCAGCCTCTAGTACATTTTTTTTGCCACTTAAGTTTTAACATGTTTGTGGCATACTATTCTATGTTTGTGCCATACTTTATTTCATTAAATCCCAATAATTGATCATTTGCATAGTTAGTAATGCTGCTGTGATGTATTTTTTGTTACTATGTCTTGGCATGATGCTTTATTTCTCTCCTGAAGATAAATTTCTTGAATAAACAAGGCTGTATGTGTGCATATGAGAACTGGACTGATTTCCAGAGGAAAAGAATAGGGAGATGGCAAGACTGAAGTCAGGATAACCTCTGTTGGCATTGATATAGAGCAGCCCTAGAGGACTCAGTAGAGTGGATGATGATGCTTGGTCAGGTCTGCACCATCGTCCCAATATTGATGAGCAGGAGTTGAGAGCTTGGCAATAGTCATGGGATTGAAAGTTAGAAAAGGTATAACTTTATCAAACTGAGGTTCCTAGGCAACAACAGCATCAATATCATCTGTGGAGCTACTAGAAATGATGGTGTCAGCAAAGAGGCGTCTTCCTGCAGAAGATGGAAACAAATACACATATGTAAAGCCAGACATGAGAGAGAGAGAGAGAGAGAGAGAGAGAGAGAGAGAGAGAGAGAGAGAGAGAGAGAGACCTTGAAACAAACAGTTCTAAGTGGGATGTCTCTATGTCTCTATCAAATTCCCTTCCTCGGAGCTCAGAGTACCTCATAGAAGAGGTAGAAATAATTTAAGAGCCAAAGGGAATGGAGGAGATCAGAACAAGTCCCTCTGAGTCAACTAAGTTATTCAGAGAAATGGAATCAGCAAGAATAGAGCCTACACAGGTCTCTACCAGGTCCACCTCTGTCTCTCTCTCTCTCTGTCTCTCTCTCTCTCTCTCTCTCTCTCTCTCTCTCTCTCTGTCTGTCTCTGTATGTATACATGTATGTATATATGCATGTATATTATAAAATAGCCTCCAGTTTAGTATATTTATGGGCCTCCTGATTGTATGAACCAGTGAGTCTCTGATTATTATGCTTACCCATGGGATCTTTTCCTTCTGTTGGGTTTCCTTGTCCAGCCTGAATGTGATGGTTTGGGTTTTTATATTCTTATATTTCATTTTGTCATGTTTTGTTGTTATACTCTAGAAGCCTCTTCTTTTCTAATAAGAGACAGAAAAGGAGTAGATGCAGAGGGGAGGGAAGATGGGGAAGGACTTGGAGAATAGGGGGAGTAGAACATGTAATCAAGAAATTTTCAATAAGTGAAAAATAATAACAAAGGGATTAATGGCTAATTCTATGTCTGTGTTTGTGAAGGGTTTTTGTAGAATTACTTCTGTGCTTAAGTCAAGTCTAAGAACCACTATGAAAAGAGAAGGGCTGCCACACAGGCATGAAAAAAGGATGCCGATGTAACAATTGCCTTCATTTATAATCCTTTGATGAAAACAGGAAAATCATTCATATTTCATTTACATTTTTACACATGTGTGTGTACACATACACACACATACTCAAATATAAATGCCAGAGGCTGTTATCAGGTGTCTTCCTTAATTGCTTTCCGTTTTATACTTCGAAACAGAGTCTCTCACTTAAACTAGGGTCTACCACCCTGTAAGACTCGTAGGCTTTCAAGCTTCAGGGATCCACTTCTTTGCCTTCCCAGAGCTGAAATTACAGATCCATGGTATTATGTCTGTATGTTTTTTAGACATAGAAATTAGGTTTTCATGATTATGTGGTGAGCACTTAACTGACCGAGTTATCTTCCCAGACACTACGTTTCAGATATTTAAATTTCAGGAGTCTTTCAAAAATAGAATGCAGTCTTCCGAGGATAGACTGGAGCATTTGCCATCTTTATGTCCTCATATGATACCAAGCATAATACCTTGAATTTGGTGGGTGAGCTGACATCATCCATTTGCCCTTTCTAATCCATTAGTCATCCTTCTCCACTCTACTGCCTGTCTCCAAAGGCCAAACACTATAGATCATATTAATAAGCTGTCACCTTCTCTGGATCCCTGTCTGGATAGCCAAAATTCCTGAACAAAAAATAAAGTAAGATACATTAAAAAAAAGAATAAGGAGGCAAAGGAGTAAGATCAAGGTTTTTGTTCTCTTGCCCTTCCATGGAGATGAGTCAACCTTCCATAGTTCACTGACCCTGGAAGAACTCTTACTAGGGGATTCTCTCCTTCCAGGATTTGGAGCTGTTTCGGTATCTTGGTCTCTCTATCTCAGTTGTCTTTAGGTTTTTGTGCTGTGTATAATCATTCCTGTCCCACCTTTGTAAACTCTACAGACTTTCCAAGGAATATATACTTCCAAGGAATCTCTCTCTCTAGATATCTATATCTATATCTATATCTATATCTATATCTATATCTATATCTATATCTATATCTATATCTATATCTATCTATCTATCTACCTATCTATCTATCTATCTATATATATATATGCTGTGAATTTTCTGTTGCGACACTGACTGATAGACTCAGCATCTAACCCGTATATACTAATGAAATCAATACTCTTCCAAAGGTTTTATTTGTTTGAAAACAAAGTATGCTTAAAATTTCCATCACATTAAACTGTCTGGCAAATTATTTTAAGATAAATAACTTAAACCTGTCCTTAGGATTTTTTTTTTTACAAAATTAAGTCCTAAATAGTTTTTAAACAATTCAGAGAAATACCTTTCTATTTGTATTTTAAATCTGTAGGGAGAGTAGGGTAGGAACTTCTCCATTCAGAGTTTATGCTGATACCTAAAACCCTTCATTTGTAAAATTTCCCCAAGCCTAATGCCTATTTGTGAAGATGGACAGCGACTTAATTTATTTTCAAAGATAATTTTTCAAAATTATAATGACATAAATTAGAAGTACTTTGAGTTATATTGTAAGCCAAATAAATTAGTTTCTGTCTTGACATATGTAAATTAAACCTTGATATTTAAGAAGAGAAATGTTCCCCCATGGCCATGGATGAGCCTTCACTCTGTGGTTTATAAATCAAGGGTACAATTTGAGAATAAAATACTTCTTATAAAATAGGATGTCAAGAGCTCCTTGTTAAATTCACTGTAGCAATTAAGCTCCCAGGTGAGAAAATGACTCTTGCCCAGTGGTTTATTAGCTCTGCCATTTGGCTCACCATTTCAGGAGCTACTCTTCATGCTTAGGACACATTAGGATAACTTTTCATCCCATTCCAATGACGAGATTGAGAAGAAGGATGGCTTGCTGTCCACCTCTCTCTATTGCGGTGGAGACTAGGTCTGTATCAGCTTACAAGTGAAAAGAAGAGGGGAAGGATGGGAAACAACTCATCCGTCCAGGGCATTGGCATGGCAGTCATACCCCTGGGGCTGTATGTTGTCTGTGACTTCCACAGGGCATGGCTATTTTCTCTTTAGAGTTCTTAAGAGAACTTAAGTTCCATTCTTGCTTTATACCATCACTGCTCACAATTTTGCATTAAAATACATAGTCGGTTTTATATTATCACTTTGCCTTTTGAAATAATAATGATGGTGATGATGACAAAAGAGGAAGAAGAAGGCAGGGAGGAAGAGAGAAGAGGAGGATAGAGGATTTTGATTTGTTTGTGTCAGAATTCAGAGGAAGAATTCAGTGCCTATGTCATGGAAGTCACAGTAGGTTTATCAGACTGAACAAGCTTAGTGAGTAGAAGATAGGCTCAATATCCCTGGCCTAACTGATGCCACTCATAAGAACTGACACTAGTCTAGCACTTGCATGGCCCTAGCTGCTCTGAATAGCTCTTTCTATAACACAAAAACCAGCTTTACTACTGTTTTTCAGATGTGGGACTTGACACTGCTCAGAATAATTCAGGCATTGGGGTAAGAACCCAAGGGACTTGGAAGTAGGAGAGATGTACAGTGTTGAAGTGAACTTTCCTCACACTTGGCTGTTTTACCCAGGACCAACTTTTCATGCCCAAGAACATTTCGATAAAGGGCACGCTCTCCATCTCACTGTGAGTGCAATTCTTCTCTGTCTGGCTTAATGTCAGCAGCTTGATTAGCACCGGTGTCTGGGAAATCACCTGCTTGTCATGCATCTACCTTCCCCATTCATCTCTGTCCCTGTGGGCAACTAGAAGAACGGCAGCAGGGGCCAGAGAATATCCCTGTGCTGGTGGCTCCCACGGAGCCGGCTGCACCTGCAGCTCAGCAGAGGTAGGGGTCTTAGTTGCTATACTTTCTGCGGAGCAACCTGTGAGGTTGGTTTGAAAGATTCTTTCAGAAGCATGGGCAATGTGAACTCCGATTAGTTTCTAGAAGACCCGTTCAAAGCAGTGGATTCTGAGTGTATAGAATTTGGTTGCTACTTTAGCAGAGAGTAAGGAACAGCTGAATTTGGGAGGCAGGCTGGTTGCTGAATACAGTTAGGCATTTCATCCAGCCTGACAGCTGCACTCTTGTAGGAGAGGGCTATCTTTTAATAAAGCAGGGCTTTAAGAAATTATCTACGTGAACTGAATGATGGGATTTTTCAAGTTTTCCCCCAGTCTGGAAAGTCACCCTGGGCATGCTTTTAAAGCTGTCATGCTTAAGATATTTATTTTGATCAAACTACTTTTATTTGATGTGAAATTTACTTAAGGGAAAATAATCACTCTTTTGAATTTTCATGCCAGACCTTGCTTAAGGCCATCAGAACTTAATTAAAACAAATTTTCGGTTATTTCTTCCTAGGTCAAGTGCCTGGATCATCGTATATATCCACTGATGCTTTTAGAAATAAAAGACAAAAATTCAACTAGAGTCGAATGTACATTTTATATTCATAGCACTCAAGTGTGAGTTTGAGCCTCTATAAAAGCATAACTACCAAGAATCAAATTCAAGGCGGATAGTGCATACTTATTTGCATGTATTCGAGACTGATCAAGACAGTCCAATGACATTGATACGTTCAGTGTCATGTAGTATTGGACCAATGGAGTAGCTTCCCTGGGGACTTGAATTGGATCTCAGGAACTCCACGTGCAACCAACATCTAAGACTTGACCTGCAACACTTGTGGCAAGGCACACCTGTGCTCTCAATATAAAATAATGATAAATAAAATTAAAGCATGAGGTACTTTAAATATGAAACCTCTTCTAAGAATAATTTTCTAGAAAAAAAGTTATTTGAAAAAAAATCACACCGAATTTTGTCCGAGAGAATCAACTTCCTCAGTTTTTTTTTTTTTTTTTTTATTAACTTGAGTATTTCTTATATACATTTCGAGTGTTATTCCCTTTCCCGGTTTCCGGGCAAACATCCCCCTCCCCCCTCCCCTTCCTTATGGGTGTTCCCCTCCCAACCCTACCCCATTGCCGTCCTCCCCCCATAGACTAGTTCACTGGGGGTTCAGTCTTAGCAGGACCCAGGGCTTCCCCTTCCACTGGTGCTCTTACTAGGATATTCATTGCTACCTATGGGGTCAGAGTCCAGGGTCAGTCCATGTATAGTCTTTAGGTAGTGGCTTAGTCCCTGGAAGCTCTGGTTGCTTGGCATTGTTGTACTTTTGGGGTCTCGAGCCCCTTCAAGCTCTTCCAGTTCTTTCTCTGATTCCTTCAATAGGGGACCTATTCTCAGTTCAGTGGTTTGCTGCTGGCATTCGCCTCTATATTTGCTGTATTCTGGCTGTGTCTCTCAGGAGCGATCTACATCCGGCTCCTGTCGGTCTGCACTTCTTTGTTTAATCCATCTTGTCTAATTGGGTGGCTGTATATGTATGGGCCACATGTGGGGCAGGCTCTGAATGGGTGTTCCTTCAGTCTCTGCTTTAATCTTTGCCTCTCCCTTCCCTGCCAAGGGTATTCTTTTTCCTCATTTAAAGAAGGAGTGAAGCATTCACATTTTGATCATCCGTCTTGAGTTTAGTTTGTTCTAGGGATCTAGGGTAATTCAAGCATTTGGGCTAATAGCCACTTATCAATGAGTGCATACCATGTATGTCTTTCTGTGATTGGGTTAGCTCACTCAGGATGATATTTTCCAGTTCCAACCATTTGCCTACGAATTTCATAAAGTCGTTGTTTTTGATAGCTGAGTAATATTCCATTGTGTAGATGTACCACATTTTCTGTATCCATTCCTCTGTTGAAGGGCATCTGGGTTCTTTCCATTTTCTGGCTATTATAAATAAGGCTGCGATGAACATAGTGGAGCACGTGTCTCTTTTATATGTTGAGGCATCTTTTGGGTATATGCCCAAGAGAGGTATAGCTGGATCCTCAGGCAGTTCAATGTCCAATTTTCTGAGGAACCTCCAGACTGATTTCCAGAATGGTTTTACCAGTCTGCAATCCCACCAACAATGGAGGAGTGTTCCTCTTTCTCCACATCCTCGCCAGCATCTGCTGTCACCTGAGTTTTTGATCTTAGCCAACCGCACTGGTGTGAGGTGAAATCTCAGGGTTGTTTTGATTTGCATTTCCCTTATGACTAAAGATGTTGAACATTTCTTTAGGTGTTTCTCAGCCATTCAGCATTCCTCAGCTGTGAATTCTTTGTTTAGCTCTGAACCCCATTTTTTAATAGGGTTATTTGTTTCCCTGCGGTCTAACTTCTTGAGTTCTTTGTATATTTTGGATATAAGGCCTCTATCTGTTGTAGGATTGGTAAAGATCTTTTCCCAATCTGTTGGTTGCCATTTTGTCCTAACCACAGTGTCCTTTGCCTTACAGAAGCTTTGCAGTTTTATGAGATCCCATTTGTCGATTCTTGATCTTAGAGCATAAGCCATTGGTGTTTTGTTTAGGAAATTTTTTCCAGTGCCCATGTGTTCCAGATGCTTCACTAGTTTTTCTTCTATTAGTTTGAGTGTGTCTGGTTTGATGTGGAGGTCCTTGATCCACTTGGACTTAAGCTTTATACAGGGTGATAAGCATGGATCGATCTGCATTCTTCTACATGTTGCCCTCCAGTTGAACCAGCACCATTTGCTGAAAATGCTATCTTTTTTCCATTGGATGGTTTTGGCTCCTTTGTCAAAAATCAAGTGACCATAGGTGTGTGGGTTCATTTCTGGGTCTTCAATTCTATTCCATTGGTCTATCTGTCTGTCTCTGTACCAATACCATGCAGTTTTTATCACTATTGCTCTGTAATACTGCTTGAGTTCAGGGATAGTGATTCCCCCTGAAGTCCTTTTATTCTTGAGGATAGCTTTAGCTATCCTGGGTTTTTTGTTATTCCAGATGAATTTGCAAATTGTTCTGTCTAACTCTTTGAAGAATTGGATTGGTATTTTGATGGGGATTGCATTGAATCTGTAGATTGCTTTTGGTAAAATGGCCATTTTTACTATATTAATCCTGCCAATCCATGAGCATGGGAGATCTTTCCATCTTCTGAGGTCTTCTTCAATTTCTTTCCTCAGTGTCTTGAAGTTCTTATTGTACAGATCTTTTACTTGCTTGGTTAAAGTCACACCGAGGTACTTTATATTATTTGGGTCTATTATGAAGGGTGTCGTTTCCCTAATTTCTTTCTCGGCTTGTTTCTCTTTTGTATAGAGGAAGGCAACTGATTTATTTGAGTTAATTTTATACCCAGCCACTTTGCTGAAGTTGTTTATCAGCTTTAGTAGTTCTCTGGTGGAACTTTTGGGATCACTTAAATATACTATCATGTCATCTGCAAATAGTGATATTTTGACCTCTTCTTTTCCGATCTGTATCCCTTTGATCTCCTTTTGTTGTCTGATTGCTCTGGCTAGAACTTCAAGAACTATATTGAATAAGTAAGGAGAGAGTGGGCAGCCTTGTCTAGTCCCTGATTTTAGTGGGATTGCTTCAAGTTTCTCTCCATTTAGTTTAATGTTAGCAACTGGTTTGCTGTATATGGCTTTTACTATGTTTAGGTATGGGCCTTGAATTCCTATTTTTTCCAGGACTTTTATCATGAAGGGGTGTTGAATTTTGTCAAATGCTTTCTCAGCATCTAATGAAATGATCATGTGGTTCTGTTCTTTCAGTTTGTTTATATAATGGATCACGTTGATGGTTTTCCGTATATTAAACCATCCCTGCATGCCTGGGATGAAGCCTACTTGATCATGGTGGATGATTGTTTTGATGTGCTCTTGAATTCGGTTTGCCAGAATTTTATTGAGTATTTTTGCGTCGATATTCATAAGGGAAATTGGTCTGAATTTCTCTTTCTTTGTTGTGTCTTTGTGTGGTTTAGGTATAAGAGTAATTGTGGCTTCGTAGAAGGAATTCGGCAGGGCTCAATCTGTTTCAATTTTGTGGAATAGTTTGGATAATATTGGTATGAGGTCTTCTATGAAGGTTTGATAGAATTCTGCACTAAACCCGTCTGGACCTGAGCTCTTTTTGGTTGGGAGACCTTTAATAACTGCTTCTATTTCCTTAGGAGTTATGGGGTTGTTTAACTGGTTTATCTGTTCCTGATTTAACTTTGATACCTGGTATCTGTCTTGGAAATTGTCCATTTCCTGAAGATTTTCAAATTTTGTTGAATATAGGTTTTTATAGTAAGATCTGATGATTTTTTGAATTTCCTCCGAATCTGTAGTTATGTCTCCCTTTTCATTTCTGATTTTGTTAATTTGGACACACTCTCTGTGTCCTCTCGTTAGTCTGGCTAAGGGTTTATCTATCTTGTTGATTTTCTCAAAGAACCAACTTTTGGTTCTGTTGATTCTTTCTATGGTCCTTTTTGTTTCTACTTGGTTGATTTCAGCTCTGAGTTTGATTATTTCCTGCCTTCTACTCCTCCTGGGTGTATTTGCTTCTTTTTGTTCTAGAGCTTTTAGGTGTGCTGTCAAGCTGCTGACATATGCTCTTTCCTGTTTCTTTCTGCAGGCACTCAGCGCTATGAGTTTTCCTCTTAGCACAGCTTTCATTGTGTCCCATAAGTTTGAGTATGTTGTATCTTCATTTTCATTAAATTCTAAAAAGTTTTTAATTTCTTTCTTTATTTCTTCCTTGACCAGGTTATCATTGAGTAGAGCATTGTTCAATTTCCACGTATATGTGGGCATTCTTCCCTTATTGTTATTGAAGACCAGTTTTAGGCCGTGGTGGTCCGATAGCACGCATGGGATTATTTCTATCTTTCTGTACCTGTTGAGGCCCGTTTTTTGACCAATTATATGGTCAATTTTGGAGAAAGTACCATGAGGAGTTGAGAAGAAGGTATATTCTTTTGCTTTAGGATAGAATGTTCTATAAATATCCGTTAAGTCCATTTGGCTCATGACTTCTCTTAGTCTGTCGACATCACTGTTTAATTTCTGTTTCCATGATCTGTCCATTGATGAGAGTGGGGTGTTGAAATCTCCCACTATTATTGTGTGAGGTGCAATGTGTGTTTTGAGCTTTAGTAAGGTTTCTTTTACGTATGTAGGTGCCCTTGTATTTGGGGCATAGATATTTAGGATTGAGAGTTCATCTTGGTTGATTTTTCCTTTGATGAATATGAAGTGTCCTTCCTTATCTTTTTTGATGACTTTTAGTTGGAAATTGATTTTATTTGATATTAGAATGGCTACTCCAGCTTGCTTCTTCTGACCATTTGCTTGGAAAGTTGTTTTCCAGCCTTTCACTCTGAGGTAGTGTCTGTCTTTGTCTCTGAGGTGTGTTTCCTGTAGGCAGCAGAATGCAGGGTCCTCGTTGCGTATCCAGTTTGTTAATCTATGTCTTTTTATTGGGGAGTTGAGGCCATTGATATTGAGAGATATTAAGGAATAGTGATTATTGCTTCCCGTTATATTCATATTTGGATGTGAGGTTATGTTTGTGTGCTTTCATTCTCTTTGTTTTGTTGCCAAGACGATTAGTTTCTTGCTTCTTCTAGGGTATAGCTTGCCTCCTTATGTTGGGCTTTACCATTTATTATCCTTTGTAGTGCTGGATTTGTAGAAAGATATTGTGTAAATTTGGTTTTGTCATGGAATATCTTGGTTTCTCCATCAATGTTAATTGAGAGTTTTGCTGGATACAGTAACCTGGGCTGGCATTTGTGTTCTCTTAGGGTCTGTATGACATCAGTCCAGGATCTTCTGGCCTTCATAGTTTCTGGCGAGAAGTCTGGTGTGATTCTGATAGGTCTCCCTTTATATGTTACTTGACCTTTTTCCCTTACTGCTTTTAATATTCTTTCTTTATTTTGTGCGTTTGGTGTTTTGACAATTATGTGACGGGAGGTGTTTCTTTTCTGGTCCAATCTATTTGGAGTTCTGTAGGCTTCTTGTATGTCTATGGGTATCTCTTTTTTTAGGTTAGGGAAGTTTTCTTCTATGATTTTGTTGAAGATATTTACTGGTCCTTTGAGCTGGGAGTCTTCACTCTCTTCTATACCTATTATCCTTAGGTTTGATCTTCTCATTGAGTCCTGGATTTCCTGTATGTTTTGGACCAGTAGCTTTTTCCGCTTTACATTATCTTTGACAGTTGAGTCAATGATTTCTATGGAATCTTCTGCTCCTGAGATTCTCTCTTCCATCTCTTGTATTCTGTTGGTGAAGCTTGTATCTACAGCTCCTTGTCTCTTCTTTTGGTTTTCTATATCCAGGGTTGTTTCCATGTGTTCTTTCTTGATTGCTTCTATTTCCATTTTTAATTCCTTCAACTGTTTGATTGTGTTTTCCTGGAATTCTTTCAGGGATTTTTGCGATTCCTCTCTGTAGGCTTTTACTTGTTTATTAATGTTTTCCTGTGCTTCCCTAAGTGTGTTCATGTCTTTTTTGAAGTCCTCCAGCATCATGATCAAATATGATTTTGAAACTAGATCTTGCTTTTCTGGTGTGTTTGGATATTCCATGTTTGTTTTGGTGGGAGAATTGGGCTCCGATGATGCCATGTAGTCTTGGTTTCTGTTGCTTGGGTTCCTGCGCTTGCCTCTCGCCATCAGATTATCTCTAGTGTTACTTTGTTCTGCTATTTCTGACAGTGGCTAGACTGTCCTATAAGCCTGTGTGTCAGGAGTGCTGTATACCTGTTTTCCTCTCTTTCAGTCAGTTATGGGGACAGAGTGTTCTGCTTTCGGGCGTGTAGTTTTTCCTCTCTACAGGTCTTCAGCTGTTCCTGTGGGCCTGTGTCTTGAGTTCACCAGGCAGCTTTCTTGCAGCAGAAAATTTGGTCTTACCTGTGGTCCCGAGGCTCAGGTTTGCTCGTGGGGTGCTGCCCAGGGGCTCTCTCCAGCGGCAGCAACCAGGAAGACCTGTGCCGCCCCTTCCGGGAGCTTCAGTGCACCAGGGTTCCAGATGGTCTTTGGCTTTTTCCTCTGGCGTCCGAGATGTGTGTGCAGGGAGCAGCCTCTTCTGGTTTCCCAGGCTTGTCTGCCTCTCTGAAGGTTTAGCTCTCCCTCCCACGGGATTTGGGTGCATAGAACTGTTTATCCGGTCTGTTTCCTTCAGGGTCCGGCGGTGTCTCTGGCAGGGGTCCTGCCGCTCCCCCACGGGAGCCCAGAGGCCTTATACAGTTTCCTCTTGGGCCAGGGATGTGGGCAGGGGTGAGCAGTGTTGGTGGTCTCTTCCGCTCTGCAGCCTCAGGAGTGCCCCCCTGACCAGGCGGTTGGGTCTTTCTCTCACCGGGTCTGGGAGCAGAGAGCTGCTGCGGGCCGGGATCCGCGGGTGTGGGACTTCCGGTAAACACAGAACGTGCCCGGTCCTAGAGAAATTCTGCTTCCGTGTGTCCCAAGCTCACCAGGCAGCTTTCTTGCAGCAGAAAATTTGGTCTTACCTGTGGTCCCGAGGCTCAGGTTCGCTCGTGGGGTGCTGCCCAGGGGCTCTCTGCAGCGGCAGCAACCAGGAAGCCTCAGTTTTTTTTTAAAGATGCTGTTCTGATGTTTACAAAAATTTACTGCTTTTATATAGAAGTGGGGTATATGAATGAGTGTATTTCTGTCAGAGGTCAAAGGGGATTTGAGCATTTTTTGAACTGACTTTGCTATCCTATCAGAATTTGCTCTGCACTGCAGAGACACATTTAACAAAGACAATTCAACTCTCTTCTCCTGGTTTGCAGTCACTAATCTTTGTTTCACAAAATCAAGCCGGACAATTGCATGGTATCTTTGTGATATTAACAGAATAGACTCCCCCCAGTAGCTTGCTTTGATTCTCTCTTTTAAACGAGTCTCTTTGTCTTGCCAACATGGCCTTCGTTTCAGCCTGTGATTATGTGAGAAATAGCCTTTGTTATTCTTTGAAACTTTTCCACTCTCTGTGGCTTCCAGCGAATTCATCATTGTTCAGACATTTAGCTTTGCTCTCTTAGAGGTATAGAAGTATTTTATTTTATTTTCTTTAGCAAGGTTCAATGTACTTGCCAAAATACAATAGCGATTGTTAGCTAATCATTACTGTGTGTGGAGCAGACAAAACCTCTTTAAAATGAATGTAGGTTTGTTCTGCAGCAACAGCAATTCTGACTCAGTTTTTCCTACCATTTTTATGGCAGTGGTTGAGACTGAGGCTTGACTTAAACCTTTAAGAGGCAAGAGAAAAGAAACCACACCATGAGAACCTCATTCCTAGCTGGCATGAGTGTGAGATCTAAGAAGCTCGTGTGTCTCGTCTGTGCTGTGGTTAGTTCTAATCCTTCCCTACCGCAAGCATCTAGATGCAATGTTGGACAGAGCTGGCCAAGTTCAGTGTGGGTGTTCTGTATGTTTTAAAGACAAGTTCTCACGTAGAATCTGCTGGTCTTAAACTCACTGGTAACTGAAGACAATCTTGAACTTCCATCCTCTGGTCCCCTCCTCTAGAGTGGTGGGATTCCAGGGCATGCCGCTACACAGGGTTCGTGTGGTCCTGGGGACTGAACCTGGGGCTCGATGCATGCTAGGCAAGCATTCTTGCCACTTAGCCACATTTACAGCTGTACTGTGGACATTTCTTATGTGCTATGACCATAAAGAATTTTCTAAAACCTCTTTCATTTTGAAGAATTGTTGCCTAGTCCTTAATCCAAGGTAGAAGTCAGATGATAATGTTTCAGCTTCTTTTGTTATCGAGTGAAGTCATGGGACTCAGGATATACTAAGAAGATATAAGCACAGGAGAGATTTTTGATGAGAAGGAATAGGACAAAGCAGACATGGATAGAGGGCGTAGAATTTCAGGACTGGTGGTGGAGGCATTGGACTTTTGGGAAAAACCCTTAGGAAGGGTATTCCCAGTGTTCAGAGTTTGACTGGTGACTAAGCTTCTGTGACGAGGAGCAGTAGGATCCCCACTGGGGTGGATGTCAAGTACAGTTTAAAGTCATTCTTTGTTACACAGTCCTTCAGCCACATTGGAGACATCAAGGGGACCCATATCCTTTGTTATATATTCTGTTTGTTTGGGAATAATATGATCAATCCAATATACTTACGTGTTTTTATTCCCTAGCTATTAGGAATTGAACTGTAGAGGATATGGACTTGCAAATGTCTCTTCAGTAGGATGTAAAGTCCTTTGAGTGTACACTGAGGAGAGACACATAGTTGGATCATAGGGTAGTGCTATTTCTGGCCCACTTAGCAGCAAGCTCCATTTACCATCTCATCAGCCCATTGTCCATGTGGCTGCTCCAGAGGAAGCTACTCTCAATGCCTGCCATTTCCATGTGAGAAATCTCTAGATCCATTTCAATGGTGACTGTACTAGTCTACATTCCCATCAACAGTGGATAAGAGTCCCCCTCAGTACATCCCTGCCAACATTAGTCACCATTGGCTATTCTGCCTGAGGTGAACTAGAATCTGTATGTAGTTTTAAACTGTATTTCCTTGAGAGCTCAGAATACTGAACACTTTTAAGAGTATTTACTCATTTCTTGTATTTCTTGTTTGGCAAAGGTTTTGTTCCATGACACATTTTGTAAATTGGGTTGTTCGTGTATTAATGTTTAGTCGTATATGTTCTTTGTATATTTTAGATATCAACCCCTTGTCAGGCTCTATATTATTTTATCACGTCTTAAGAACTTAGTGCACATGCTCATGCACCAGTGCTGTAGCTTACATGTAGAGGCCAGAAGGCAACTTGTCTGGGTTGGTTCTCTCCTCTTTGTGGGTCCCAGGGTCAAGATTGGCAGGCTGGGGGGTTGGGGATTTAGCTCAGTGGTAGAGCACTTGCCTAGGAAGCACAAGGTCCTGGGTTCGGTCCCCAGCTCCGAAAAAAAGAACCAAAAAAAAAAAAAAAAAGATTGGCAGGCTGGGAGTAGGCGTGGCTTATCTGCTGAGCTATTTCCTCAGCCCCTTTTCTGTGTTGTCACTCCACAGGAAACTTCTCCAGGTGCTTGTCTTTTCTATATTGCTACCCACAGTTGTTTCTGTCATTTCTTATAAACTAGTATTTCACAATTAATGGGACAATTAATACGTTTGATTTTATATGACCACATTGTATGCGTTCATTCCCCGTGGGTACACCTTTTGTTTTTCTTTATCCTTTTAAATGACCTAGAAATTCAATAAGAGCGTTGAAGTGAAGAAAAACAGCTTTGTCTGTTGGAAACAAGTCACCCGATGAAATTATAGCTTTAATTTTCAGCCTGACCTTTCTTGTAACTTATTTGGAATTTCATGATTTCAAAGAAAATAGACTGTTTAGTGAGGAATGCGTTGTCTACCTTTCCCATGGGAGATTTTGAAAATCAAAGCTTGAATTGAATAATCTAATGACAACAGAAATGTTTGTGGTTTCTTTCTATGCCCCTGAAGAGTAAGGGCTGGCCATGCAGTTTTCAGCCATTATTCCAGAATTCCATTATTGGCAAAGTGATTTCATGGTATTTCCATGATTAAAAAACCCATAACAACAATAATTTTCCTGACTTATGGCACTGGTCATTGATTTTCAATCTGTAACATATATGCGAATTACCTGGGATTATGAGATAGGGCCAGATTTCTGAAAGGTTCATAGATAATGTGACTATTGCTAGTCCACAGGCTACACTCTGCAAGGAAGAGCATGAAAAATACACACACACACACACACACACACACACACACACACACACATAAGAGAGAGAGAGAGATAGATAGATAGAGAGAGAGAGAGAGAGAGAGAGAGAGAGAAGAACACTCAGCCCTCATAGTCTTTAACCTTTAAATTCACTCTCTTCAGAAATAGCAACTCACCTTACAGAATACTGGAAGAACTTTCAAAATATTAATGATTAGTCTTTATGATTAGCATCCATCACTAATCCTCTTGTATAATGTTCTTCTGGATTGTAGAAAGATCCAAGAAATAGATTCAAATAGAAGACTAAAAGGAGTAGACAAAGAAGTGTTATGATAGCCTCTTCAACTTTTTTTGGCATATAGTAGTAAGACTGTGTAGAAGGATGTCATCTGTCTGGGTGGTATTTTAGGACATTCTCTCAGTTTTCAATTCTCTCTACATCTATGTTTTGTTCCTGGTAGCTTTTAGAAAAATAGAAATAGCTCTGTGCTGAACAGTTTTATATTAACTTGATACAAGCTAGGATTTTCAGAGAAGAGAAAGCCTCAATGAAGAAAATGCCCTCATAAGATCTGTAGTCTAGCCTGAAGGACATTTTATTAATTAGTGACTGATGTGTGTGGGGGATGTCTTGAGCTAGTGATCTTGGGTTCAATAAGAAAGCTGGCTGAGCAAGCCATGTTTAGCAAGCCAGTAAGGAACATCCCTCTGTGGCCTCTGCATCAGCTTCTGTCTCCATGTTCCAGCCCTGTGTGAACTCCTGCCATCACTGCTTTTGATAATGAGCTGTTATATGAAATTTTCAACAAAATAAACCTTTTCCTCCACAATTTGCTTTGGTCATGGTGTTCATCACAGCTGTAGTAACTGTTAGTCAAATCCTAATGTTTGACTCTGGACTGGACCAGGTGACTGACATTAGCTGATGGATGGAGATGAAACAATCGGCTGGCAGTTTAAGTTGCACTTCAGTAATGGTGTTTTCCTCTTCTTCATCTTTACTGTTGCCATGAGAACAACACACCTGGGAGGGTTTACCACTTTTAGGAGGAAGATGAGAAAGATCAAGGCACTAACTTCCTCTTGCTATATTCCCCTTGACTCAGCCTGCTCAGTCAGCCTTCAGACCCTTGAGAAACACTAAGGGCTTTTGTTTTCAGATACTCCAATTTAAGTGACTTGTCATATGTCCGAAACAACTTGATTCAACTGAGTAGGACATCTACTGCAGTAAGACTCAGGTAGAACTGAATAGGGAGATATAGGAAGGTGGGGTGAAGGGTTGGGGATTTAGTTCAATGGTAGAGCACTTGCCTAGGAAGCGCAAGGCCGTGGGTTCAGTCCCCAACTCTGAAAAAAAAAGGAAGGTTGGGTGATCAGGAGTTGAACACATGATAACAAAGGCTGGAAGTCAAATGAGGGGAAATAGAATGGTGTTTAAGCTGATGAAATCCTTTGTCCTTTAAAATGTTTTTGCACAAATGTGGCCTGAAGAAGAGTAGATAGATAGATAGAACCAGGCCTGACACAGTATAAACGTGTTTTTCTTATCAAAATTTTGGCTGCTTACATTCTGGAGCAAAGACAGAAAATGAGATCTGAGGGACACACATAAATGATGAATTAGTTAACAGTAAGAATGAATGAGTAGAATGTGGATATCTTATCAGGCCACGTAAACAACTGTGAAGACAAAGCCATGGTCGGCATGCATTTGATTAAAAACACACAAGAGAACTCTCCAAGGAAGGAGGTTTGCAGTTACATAGACTGTAGGTCATATGTTATGCTCCATGTGTTTCGTGGTGTTCTTGAGGTTCTTGTAATTGCCCAGTTCACTCTGCCGTTCATCATTCCGAGGAACATGTCCTGCGTTTCTGCATCTCATGGAACTCATATGTCCGCATGGGAATCCTATGTTGAGCATGTGATTCCAGTTGTTAAAAAGGTTAAAAACAGGAAAGGAGTTCATGTTTCTGTGTAAGAAGGAGTGCTTATAATTTGTTGGATCAGTGAGTATTTCTCTGATATGGATGTCTCCTGAGAGGCTCTGCCAGAGCCTTACTGATACAGATGAGGAAGCTTGCAGCCAACCATTGGACTGAGCATGGGGATCCCAATAGAGGAGTTAGAGAGAAGACTAAGGGAGCTGAAGGAGTTTGCAACCCCATAGGAAGAATAATAATATCATCCAACCAGATCTCACCCCCCAGAGTTCCCAGGGACAAGCCACATATGTAGCAGGGGATGGCATTGTTCAGCATCAATAGGAGGAGAAGACCTTGGTTCTGTGAAGGCTTGTTTCTCCAGTTTAGGGGAATGCCAGGGGATTGAGGTGGGAGTGCGTGGATGGGAGTGGGAGCATCCTCACAGAAGCAGGGGAGGGGGGAAGGGAGGAGCAGGGAGGAAAGGTACATACATAAAATATCCAATAAAATAAAATAAAAAATGATGAGAAATATTGACAACAGGGAAATTAAAGGTCTGAGACTACCTACCCCATTTCCATACACTCCCTGGGAAGATATACAGTTTGATTGAAGGACTAGATTGTCCGTTTGCTGAGCAGTAAAGGCAAAGGTGCAAAAACCTTGTTAGGTTGGCCCTGATAAGATTATGAATTTGAATCTAAGAGGTATGAAGTTTTCAAGTAGGAGAGTAACTATCAGATTCCTGTTCTTAATGATCACCCTGGTGTAATGCTGCAAGGACAGCAGCAAAGGGTAAGAGTGTAAGATGTGCTTGCAATGGTCCAGGAAAAAAAACCCACCATTCCTGTGGATTGCAATAGGAGAAACATATTTGAGAATTTGGATCAATCCTAGACCTGGGAAGCAGAATTGATGTTACACTGAGATTATTTATTTAAGTTTTCTGAGAGACAACGGATAAGAAAACAGAAGGATTAACTCTGAAATTTGTGGTTGTCATTCACTGTTGTTGCTCTTAAAAGTAACGGGGACTTTGAGGCAAATCAGCTTGGGAATTAGATTTAGAATTTTATGAAGGATGGTGGTACACTCTAGTAATTTTAGCTACTCAGAAGGCAGAGTTGGGTGGATTTCTTGAGCCCAGGAGTTCTAAGCCAGCTTAAGCATCACAGAGACACTGACTTTAAACATGAGCTTAGTTTCATAAATGTTTATTTTGAAGTATTTGTGGTTTATGTCAGGGAATATGGCCAGGAGAGAATAGATCATATTGTTCTTTAACCCAGAGGGGAGTCCTGAATTGGACACATAAGTTTGCTTGTGTATCATTAGAATGAGTAATAGAAGCTAGGAGCTATAGATGGGATTAATATTTAAAGGATTAGTGGGCAAGAGAGTCCCCTACAGAAAAATAAAGAAAAAAAATGAAAAAGGAAAGAAAGAAAAGAAAACATTATAAGAGAAAAGTACAAGAATGAAGTGCCATGTATCCAGCCAAGGAGCACAGCTAAGGAGGTTTGGGTAGGAGCCAACGACATGGAAGTCTTCAACGAACCTGAAAACTCCCCCTGGCAACATGGACACATAAGGCATCATGAAGAGGTGGCAAAACGCTCTGGGAAATAAAGATATGACTGACTGGTTAGGATGGGCATCCATACTGTAAGCATCTACCATTTGTTCTTTGTGTGGCAGTAGAGAAAATTAAAAAACAAACAAACAAACAAACAAGCATGGAATAAACAATGCTTATGGTTTGTGCAGAAGGTAGACACATGTGTTTATATATGCAATTTGGAATTTAGTTTCATTGACTTCTATGATGGTTAATGTTGATTGTCAACTTGATGGGATCTAAAATAATCTAGGAGGGAGGCCTAGAGATATGCCTTGAAGGAATTATCTAGATGATCTTAGAATGCCTGAGAGAGATTTTCTAGATTAGGTTAGGGAAGAGCTGTTGCTGTGGGTATAACCTTTCTGTGGTCTTGGATCCTGGAGTCTACAAAGAGGAGCCAGCAACCTGTGGAAATGGTTAACCAATTGCCTCATGTTTTTGCCACCGTGCCTCTTCTACTATGATGGGCTTTCCCTGGAACCGAGGGCCGTAAGTAAAGCCTTTTTCCCTTCAGTGGTGTCGTTAGGGTATTTTGTTACAGAAATTAATAAGGTAATGAATACAGTTCACATTTCAAGTATTCATGACTTGGATAATGGTTTTGGTTAAAACTACCTTGACTTTTGTTAGGAAAGAAGTGTATGTTTGTCATTTTTTCCCTACCTTAATAAAAAGGCTGATACAATCTGTTTAGGAAGAAAAGGGATCAAGCCATTTTTACAGTCCTCTGAGAGTGGAAGGAGGCTCAGAAGACTCAGAAATCCAGAGGAAGTGATGAGACTCAAACAGTTCACAAAACATACATGATTCAGAAAACTCATAGTTACGGGACTCATGAGCCCTGTGCTCAGGTTTTAGACACAATGAATGTTTGTTAGGGAGAGGAGGCTGTTTGATTGAACTGCCTGTAGTTTGGGCAGAGGGTACATGAGCTCCAGGGATGTAGTAATTGAGTTCTCATCCCTGGGGCAGGCTTTTCAGTGACGTAGCTTCGTGAGTCACCCAGGCCTCTATAAGTGTTTATCATGCATGCTTATGAGAGCAATCCCAATGAGACTTACTACTTCACTGGAGCCAAACTTGGGTGGGGGCTGCTTTTTTTTCTCTTTTATTGGCATGATGTTTGGGGATGAATAGATATTTGCTTAACTTCCCCCCAAAGAAATCATGCAACAAAAGTTCAAATAGCACAATTGGAACTTGAACAGATTCAAGCCAGAATGGGTAGGAGGTCCCAGAACCAAGAGGGGAGGAGCACAGATTCTTATCACTAACCAAGAAGCTATGTGCAACAGATAACCTGGTGCCAAAGGAAAAGATCAGTTTTCTCTAATGGAGCATCCTTGTGTCTATCAACTGCACTCTGATGTGGGATTCACACCTAGGAATGGTTGGCTAACACAGAAGTAGCTCGGTGGTATTTTTGTGAACTTCTGGTTCCATGTTGTTTTCTGGCATTTTTTAATCTGATTTTTTATTGTTTTTATTTTTATCTTTTGTCTTTTGAAAGAGAGAAAGAATGTGAAGTGAGAAGGTTAGGGAGGTGGGGTATCTGGGAGAGGCTGGGGAGAGGAAACAAAATCTAAACAGATTGCATGAAAAAATTTTAACTTAAAAAATTTCTACAGAGCTAACAAGAACAAGAACAAGAACAAGAACAACAACAACAACAACAACAACAACAACAACAACAGTCTAAACAGCTAATCAGGCTAGTGAGGCCTGCCTCTTGAGGGTAGTGTCTCAGGACAGGTAGTAAGCAGATAACATCTCAAAACCAGGAAAAAGAAAGTGGGCAGTCAGGTTTTCTCCTTTTATAGTAATCCTCTCAAAAATACCAAGAGGTCACACAAGAAATGTTTTAACTCCTTAATGGTTTAAAGAGCTTCAGGTAGGTCCCCCTCATATAGCATGCCACAGAACTCCCACCACATGCAAACAGTAACATGGAGTAAATAACATTTGCTCTTGTAATAATAAAATCCTGGAGATAGTCATGGCATGCCAGAAAGAAACAGGTTTCAGGTTTTATTTATTACTTTTAAAATTGTGTGTGTGTGTGTGTGTGTGTGTGTGTGTGTTTGTGTGTGTTGGGGAGTAAATGCACATGTCTATGGAATGTGCATTTGGTGTCTATGGAATACAGAAGTGGACATTAGGTTCCCTAGAGCTGGAGTGACTAGGAGTTGTCAGATGTGGGTCCTCAGATGCAAAGTCTGGTCCTATGTAAGAGCTGAAAGTACTCTTAAGGTTCAGAAATGTATCTACATGAGTCCACTGGTCTGATCTTTGCAGAATTTCCCATCTCTGATGCACACAAAGCTCCAGGAAGAAAGACTCATTATCGCTAGCTTACAGTTGTGTCTTCAGCACCTAGACCATCTGGTACAGAAAAGGGCTCACTTACATTTGCTTGGTGAATGAATGCTAGCTGCTCCTTTCATGTTCTTAGTCACTGTAGTGCTACCAAGCAATGCATTCACACCAAAACACACTCGGTGTCCCTCACCTTCATAACTGCAACTCTGAGCTTGATACTCGGCCAACAAGCCCAAGCAAGAAAGGCTTGTACTACTTAGAAAATGTGCCATGGATCTAGCTCAGCACGATTTAGACTGGGCCAGATGGAGTCGTGCTTTCTGGAAGCCTTGGGTAAATGGCAAGTGAGTGCAGTGTTGCAAAGTTGAATCATTTACATTTTCTGGCAACCCTCCTTGTTAGCCAGCCATGAAAGGGAGAGAGGGGGTGTGCTCAGCAAGTCAGCTTGCAGATATACACCACTCTTCAGATTCAGCGTCAATGCCCAGAAGACTATGAACCATGTTGGGTTGGGCTGTGGCAAGCATTCTTGCTTTTCACATACTCAGACTCACATTGCTTTCCACTGCATTTATGATGTGCCTTTTTCTTCTGTGTGTCCCAGAATGAGCCAAGCGCTGCAAGACGTGGCTTCCTCTCCAATACCTTTCGTCTTAGAATCTCTTAGGACTTCATAAGCTGTAACGGTCCTTCCAAATGAGCTCTTTTGTAATCACACTCCACATGATGGTTTAAAATGATTATTATAGTTTCACCTTAATATAAGAAGATTTATTGGCCAATAGAAAATCCAGTCCATTCAGGAAGGCTCCAGTTAACTGCTTCTGGGCTCATCAAGGTCTGTGGGAATCTGGAGAATCAGAAATGCAATTATTAGTCTCTGGTAATATACATTTGAAGAAAGCCAGGAACAGAATTTTCATATTTTACCTTTGTGGGGTATGATGTAGACAGAAGAATAGAAGGGGTAGAGGGACATGTGTTTGGGGGAAGATGTGGCTGGGAGAATATTGTGTGTTCCAAGAATGTAACCCGTCCCTGCGCACTACTGAGTGTTTAGGATAGGACTCTCCAAAGGTTGCAAAACTATCTCTAGTTTGGGTTTCTGAATGCCAATTACATTCTAGCACCAGATTTTGTTTCATTTGTATCACTTCTGAGCACATATAACCCTCTGGCTGGTGGTAGAATGAATACCACCATCGCACCTCCTCAATCCCTACCTGGAACTTTATGGTACCGTTCTGACAATATCCAACATCTTTGGAGGTGGGAATTCTGTTTTAGTCTCATTATCCTTCTTTTTATTCATACTGAAACCACATCTGAGGTTGATGAGATAGCTCATTGGATAAAGGTACTTGCTATGAAACCTGAACAACTGAGTTGGATCTCCTGAATACACGTGGTGGAAAGAATTGACTCTTTCAAGTTCTCCTCCGACACATGCACATGCACATATGCATGCACATGCACATATGCATGCACACACAAATATAATAAAATGTTTTAAGAACACTATATTTTATAAACAAAAGCTACGTTTTTGTTATACTAATTTATTCTAAACTTAAATTTATTTGTGGATGGAGATATTAGAATCAGACTGTAGCCTGTGCTCTAGCAAAGCTAACAAGCTTGGATGGACCACTCATAAGCAACAGGACTAAAAATCTGAATATTAGTATAAAAAGAGAAAAAGATTAATTCAATGTACCCAAATTTTAAAAGGGACAAATAAAGAGGTTCAGTGACTCCCAACATTCAGGGTCCTAATATGAGGTTTTTGTTAAGATAAAAGGCAAAAGGTACATTTAACACAGTAGATACGGTCAAGTTATAGTCGTGCCCATTATTGATTTATCATTAATGATCCAATCTCTGCTGCAAAATCTTCCTGTGGGGTAAATTCTTCCTCTTTCTGGAACCAGCCTTTTCCTTAACTTGGCAGGAGGTTCCTGGGAAAATTCCAGGCTCTTAGGAACCACTGTTGAAAAGTCTGATAGCCAAAAAGGATACATATTTCTTTTTAGAGCTTCACTCCTGACAGGATGGTGACAACTTTATCACAGAGATTGCTGTAAAGCAAGGAGGGCCAATGAGACATTTTATTAAAAAAGAACTGGTTAAATAGATATTAGAAGTTGTGTGGCTCACATGATCTATGTTGCAGTGACTTGCCTCTCATCAGTACTGTAGAAATGAAATATTGCCACATGCAGTGAACAGAAGAATGGCTATGGCTATGTGCCAGTAAAACTTTATGGATTTGGGTTGTGGACCATCAATTGCCAATGCCTGCCATAAATAAATATTAGTTACAATAATGTCTTTATTTTTATAGTGTGTGAACTGACATGGACTATCCTATAGGTTCTAATATTCAGCATTATTATGGTTCTGTTTGTTGAGCCATTTCTCTCCTTTTCCATGACCAGTGGAAGATATGTACAGTTCTGGGGAGTGATAATGAGCTTCATGTTCCATGAGGCCATCATGCTCTAACTATTTGATCTCTTTCTCTCCTCTTCCCTGTGCTTAGGTCCCCAGACTCCTTAATGCTCCTAAACATACAAGGCACAACCTTTCCTTACAACCTTGACCCTATCTTTTCTGACATGGGGGATAGACTTTATTCTATTTTCATTGTACATTCTCCAGCTCTCTGATATGGTCACCTTCTCAGCGAGACCAGGTGTTATGTGCACACCCACAGACCTGTGTATGTTGTGGGGGGCAAGGAAGATACCAGGTGTCCTGCTCTATCACTCTCTACTTCTCTTTGATCTTGGAGTTAGACTGGAAGCTGGCAAGCTACAGCATCCCTCATGTTCCTTCTGCTCCCAACAGTACTGTGGATTGGAACATACGTTTGAGCCCACACCTAGCCTTTCATGTAGGTACTGGGAAATTGAATTTGGATCCTCATGCTTGTGTAGCAAATGGTCTTACCTGTTAAACCACCTCTCCAATCCTTCAGTTAGACCTCTTGATTATCTGAATCAGCTAATCTCATAGAGGACTAGTCAAAATAATGAAAGGATACAGGTGAGATTACAGAGGACAGTGGTAGTAGACTGCCTGAAGAAGAAAGAGAAAATGATACAGCCCAGATTCTGTGTTCTCTGAATCATAGAGATGGACACTGATAGATCTATTCCCTTCCACTGGGAACTGTGAGAGGGGCTTCTGATGTCAACAGAGCCCTAGACACAAGTGATATGGTTACTGCCTTCTGGAAGAGAGATCCAAGAGCCTGCCTTGGTAACTACGATTGCTTGGAGCATCATTCGAAACCACCAAACTGTTGCTTCCATTTTCCTTTTTGTTTATTCCTGCCTTACCTTGTTCCTAGGAGATAGTGTCTGAACCATGTATTTCCAGGTTCTTGGCATCTTCTTCAAGGAACTGAAAGAAGGAATGCAAGACTGCAAAGTAACAAGGAAATTTTATTCAAAACAAAGTGACAATACAATCAGAAGTAATCTGTCTCTAATGACAGCAGGCCCCATGAATGGCAAACTCAAGGACACCAAATATTGTTTTGAGCTTCTGCTTATGTGGCTCAAGAGAAAGGAGTTTTGATGCTAATCCATGTAGTGGAGATGGATCTGTTTTGATTAGGCTTAGGTTATGTATGGCTCTGCTTACTGTGCATGTTCCTTCCCGTGATGCATCTGCTTTTCATCATATGTATACTCACTTACAGGGCTACGATGGTACATAGGTGCCCTAAAAGTGCCCCCAGAGGATCATGCTTATGTTATAATGCATACACATGAGCACATCTCTCTCTGTGTATAGAAGGAACCCTACATACAAAACTGTGAGTTATGGATAAATCTTTAGTCATGGTCGAATACTGGGGTGTCTTTAGAGAGAGATGTCCTAATCTTCCTGGGGGACTTAGTTTTCTTTCAGCTCAGGAGGCTAAAAAATCAGCTTCAAGGTGTTGGCAGACCTGTTTTTTTCTTAGGCTTCCCTCATTGGCACATAGATGGATGTCTTGTCCTGATGTTTTCATGTGGGTGCTCTAAGTGTGCGTATCCTGGTTCCATACTTCATTGTCCTTATTTTTTTCTTTTTTTTGGTTGTTTTTTTTTTTTTCGGAGCTGGGGACTGAACCCAGGGCCTTGCGCTCATTGTCCTTATTTTTATTTATTTAATTTTTATTGTTTAAAAATTTTGTATGTGTATATAATCTATTTCAATCAAACCTACCCCATATTTTCTCTCTTTCAATTTCTCTCCTATCCCCCTGGATGGCAAGTGGCCTGTGCCACCAGACAGGCCTAAGAACTGGTAAAGATGGGTGAGTTCAAACCCCAGGGATCTCAGAGATTTGAGCAGAGCAGGAGCAGAGCTGCTTCCCACCTGTGTCTGTACCTGCTCTGGAACACGTAACCACATCTAACCGAGAGGACCACAGTTACTCAGTCTCATAGCATAGCACCTGGAGTTCTTCTCCATATTAATGAGGTATCTAGATAGCCTCAGCCTTCATCTAATGACCTTCCCTTCCTGGTTATTCTCACACCCTTCCCTCATGAGGTATATAATACCTGGTTCACCCCTGTAAAGTGTATGCATTCATATCCACCCCCAATAAAGTAAATATGAACAAGCTCGTATTGTCCAAGAGACCTGCTTCATTAAAGATCTTCATTAATGATCACCATGGGAAAGGCCTTAGCCTAAGGCTCCTGAAGAAGGTTTTTCTTTCCCACTGTCTCTCTAGTACTCAGCACTTGCTGCCCGTTTGACAAGACTACATAGCTCAGGCTCCACTTCCCCATTCCTGCCTGACAAGTAGACACCTGAAGGGGAAACGCAGACCATGAATTCTAGTTCCCGACTTTCTCTCCAGGCAGTGGAGGCACCTGGGTACCCAGGGAGCATACCAGGAACCATCACGTTCATCCTAAACCTTGCTGTTCCCCTTCTGGTCTGGTGTGTAGTAGCATCTGACACCATGGACTGTGGACTCCCTGTCCTGGCTTTGGCTCTACCTTTTCCCTGTTGATGGTATCTGGATACCCCCACCAGAGAGAGGTAGAATGTGCTATGACACCTCCCTACCATGTTTCCCTTTCAACTCCATTAATTCTTTTTGTTTAATCTTAAAAATTCATTGAGTTGTCTTACTGCTACCCATATGTACACAGATGTAGGACATTCCAAGCTCTAAGGGTATTGTGGAAGGAGCAGAAAGATCATAAGAGCCAGAGGTAGCGAGTTTCTAGAGTAAAACAATTCTTGCCAGGTTGCCCACATAATCCTATGGCGGCTATGACAACAGGCACAAGACCTGTATGAGATCAATCAAATTAAAATAGCAGCATAGATGGGGGAGGAGTTTTGAGTAGAAGGGCTGTGGGCGATTGATGGCTTCTGGGGAGAGGAAAATAGATTTTCATCAGGATGTGACCCCTTAGATGCTATATATGCTGTGTCTTCTTGTAAGGACACAAGCCATCCTTAGGTTGGGATTCATCATCCTCATGGTCTCAGTTTTTACTTTATCACCTCTGTATAGACCTTAATTCTAAGGTACTAGTATTTGGAACATTAGCACATCGAACAGGGAAAGTTCAAAGCAGAAGCATTTCCTAAATGTTACATGCAACAGGCTGGGTTTCTCTCTCTCTCTCTCTCTCTCTCTCTCTCTCTCTCTCTCTTTCTCTCTCTCTGTGTGTGTGTGTGTGTGTGTGTGTGTGGTGTGTCTGTGTCTGTGGTGTGTGTGTGTGTGTGTGTGTGTGTGTGTGTGTGTGTAGGACAGACTAGCCTCTGTGTCCTTACTGAGGATCTACCTACCTTGTTTTAGAAGCCTCTATATACTTTGTATATACTTTGTTTTAGAGACAAGGTCATTAGATGGATCTTTCCAAACCTCAGTGATACTACTGGTCAATGGGTCCCATAACTCAACCTGTCTTAACCTTTTTATCACTCGGATTGGATGTATATGCCACCATGCCTAGTTTTTTAGATGGGTATTGGGGATCGGAACTTAGTTCCTTAGGCTTATATAGCAAGCACTTTGTAGACTCATCTATTTTCCATTTCCTCAGCCAAGAATTCAGTTTTGCATTGACCCAATAGCCTTCCATGCTTAACTCTTTGAACTTCCCTCCCAGATAATTGAGAGGATTGTTTTTCTGAGCCTGAAAACTTGAAACTTGTCTGTAGGTATTCTCTCTCTCTCTCTCTCTCTCTCTCTCTCTCTCTCTCTCTCTCTCTCTCTCTCTGTGTGTGTGTGTGTGTGTGTGTGTGTTGTGTCTGTCTGTCTGTCTGCTAAGAGCATTCTGTGAAGAATACTGGCTAGACAATAGGCCCTGTCAAGGCAAGAGACCAGACTTCAGTTGTTATAGAAAGCACCAGCAGCATTCCACTGGCAGAGAAAGGGGCTCTCTGTTCTGTCTTGCTCTTCACCTGAGTGATGAGTGTGGTATCACAGTGATAACACTGATTGCATAGATCATGGGGTGACATGACACCTCTCAACTGGCAGGTCCCATATTTATAAGTTTGTATTCCACTCAAAGGACCCCCCACTAGGTAGCTGATAGACAAGCTAGCATCTCTGAGGTGGGGAAGGTTCAGAAAGAAAACATACCCTTTTTGACCTTGATGTAAATCGAATCTGTCACGGAACGCTCCTCTTGTCTGTTTGTGCTGTTGTTCTATGGACAGCCCACTAGATATCTTTCCATTCTCTCCCCGAATATTGAGTGACCCTGGAAATAGCCTAATCTGTCTTGGCAGATTGAAGATAGAGAAAACAAGCAGGGCAGACAGACCTGCTGGTTCCTGCTATTGATCAGTAGCTTGAATGAAAGATCATTATGAGCTGGAGAGATGTGTCAGACACGGTGTCAAGGGTGGAAAAACTCAAAACATAACCTGACAGCAAGAAGTGATAGAAAAAAACACAGAGGCATTTATATATATGAATGCCTATGCAAGTACATGCGCACACAAACACATACACACACATGCACACATACATGCAAAACACAGATTCACATGCATACACATATACACATAAATAAATACACATATGCATTATAATACACACATACACATCATAGCGCGCACACGCACACACACACACACACACACACACACACACACACACACACACACACCAAAAATATTTTTGTTCCTTCCTTGGCTTGCTTTATTTCTTATCCTGGGCCATTTCTCATTTCTCTCCACTACAGAATTTTAGAGTACATGCCCATTTGTTTTAGGATGCATGAGGCCAAGAGAGATTAAATGAGTAACTAAGATCATTTCTTTCTTCTCTTTCATCTTTTTGTATGTGTCTTATGGGGTGCTGCCAGAATATTGAAAACATTCAGCTCAGACTTTACTCAGTTAAGTTCATGCTCTTCCTACATCTTGAAGCTTGCCCTCTTAAATTTATCAGGTTCCTAGCATAAGGCTCTAACACCAAATTTGTGGTTTAAGGTAGAACTCTAGAACATGCATGGCGGAGCCCAGAACTAAAAGGAAGCCCACACGGGTCTGTACTCACTGATAGTCATTGAATACATCCATCTGGGACATTTATTTTACCTCTCTTTGCTTCTCTTTCCACAAGTTGAGAACATATACACTGGTGTCTGCTCTCCCTGCTTCTCTTGGAGGAAGTTAGATTCCATTCAGTCCATGAGGGCAGTTGTAGGCTTTTGCTGTAGTAAAGGTCTCATTCTGTTCATGTCTATTGTTACTATGGGCAGAAATAATCACATGATTGTTTATTCTAGGGAGGCAGAGGCAGGGCTAAATCTGGGCATTTGTAATAGGCAGAAGGAGGAGTATATTAGCCAGGGATTACCAGAAGAACAGATGCTCTGGGCATAGGATTAGAAAAAGAGGAGAGAGAAGCAAGCTGACAAATCTGTAACTTGAGGAGTGGGCACAGGTTGGTTTTGTAGGAAGCTGAGTTGCAACTTGGGTCCTAAGGCATCCTTCAGAAATTCTCCCTGAGGGATATATTCATTTTCCTAAGGCTGCAACTGATTAGATAAGGTCTCCTTGCACTAATGAGTATAGTCTGCTTTATTCAAAGCCTACTCTTTTAAATATTTATCTCATAAATATATCTTCAGAGCAATCTACAGAATTGTGTTTAGACAAAAACTAGGTGTCACAGTCTAGCCATGTTGATCCATAAAATTAACCACCAGGGTGGAAATTTCCAGAACTGTGGAATGAGTAAGAGGTGAAGATTGGGGTTTTCTAGATAGGAACACAAGAAGAGGAGAGTAGTGATTATTTTTTATTTGGAATCTCCTAAAACTGACATCCCTGGTCTATGACGATGTTCAATTTAGAAGGAAGAGCTGTCCTGTATGTGTACACCAGCATCTCAGAGGCTGGATCGAAGAAGAAGAAGAATTGTGGAAAGTTGAGAAGCAGCATTCACCTCTTTCTGCTTCCTGACTATAGAAGCAACACAAACAAATGGACACATGGGAGCTGCGGTACAGTTCCACCATGATGGCCTGCATCTCCCCAAACCATACCACGTGCTAAAATAAACTTCTTCTCTCTTAGGTTGCTTCTTATCTGGTATTTGCTCATAGTAATATGGAGAATAACCAGTATGTGTAATCTGGAAGTCAAAGGGGCGTGGCAGGCAACATTCAGCCCCATCAAGCCAGGACTATCAGAGCTCATATGTCTTGGTAGGAACCAGATGCATCTACATAATCTGGTTATTTCTGGGCCCCCTCTCTTCTACTCAGTTTGACTAGGGAAACTGTGAAGGAAAAAGGAGAAGTGTCCTCTCTCTCCACTTCTATTCTGTAATCGCACTACAGCCTGACTATAGATAGGCGTCACCAGAAGAAGCCTGGTCTATCTGTAGAGGTGCTGAGGTTGTGGATGACTCCAAGTATGCCACATTGCCACCCTGATGTCTCAAGAAATGTCATTTCCTTTAAAGGTAAAAAGCACTGACAATTTCGGATTCATCTGACTCTTTTCCACACAGGGAGGAAAGGTTGTACACCTTGATCTTTTACCTTTTTTGTTTAGTTTTTGTATAAGGTGAAAGATATGGTTGAAATTCTAATCTATGTGTGTGTGCACACATGCACTCTGGCTTACGTGTGGAGACAGTTTTCTCAGCACTACTACTATAAGGTCATCTTTTGATACATACTTTCAAGGCATTTGTGTGAGTCAGTAGACTATAGTTTATGGAGTCATTTCTGGACAGACTATTCATTTTCATTAGTGGAGATACCTATTTTCATACCAATACCATTCTGTTTTTGTCACTATGGCTTTGTAGTGCATTTGGAAGTCAGATATTGTGATACTTTCTGTATGGTTCTTTCCGATCAGACTTTCCTTGGATATTTTGCTGTGTTTTGTGATTCCATCTGCATTTTATATTTAAAAGATGACTAGAAAAAATGTATTGGAATTTTGATGGGCGTCACACTGTATCTAGGAACTATTTTGATTATGATAACTATTTTAACAATATTATTATTTACGATTGTTGAACATGAGAGGACTTCCTATTTTTATTTTCTAGGAACTATTAGCCCAGAGGTGTCTCTTTTGATAAGGGCACAGATAATTTGTCAGAGCTTGGAGAAAGAGAAGACAGAGGAGCAGGTTTGAAAGAAAGACAATGAGATGAATTGTCTTTCAGGGTAAGAGATATATGAGTACTGCATATTCTGAAGAGCATTCAGGAACATGAATCAAAGTGTGGTTCTATGTCTTAAAGGTTTCTAAAGGAGAAGAGGTCCCATACCGTGTAGTTGATTGTCCACTGACTTCCATGTGACATTAGAGAGGGATACTAGAAAGAGACCCTTTTTAGCCATAGGTAGTCTTTCAGCTCTTCGCAGACATGTGTCCCCAGATAGGGATCAGGAGAGGAATAGGAATAGGGAGAAGGAGAAGGAGAAAGAGAGGGAGAGGGAGAGAGAGATGGAGAGGGAGAGGGAGAGGGGGAGAGAGATAGAGAGAGAGGCTACAGGGAGGGGCACCCAGATTTGTTCAGAGCAGCTTCCTCTAGAATTGCTGTCACTAACACTCTTATGCTACTAGACCTAGATTATTTCCCTAGAGGCCTCACCTGAAAATATATTCACATAATGTGGATTAAGGCCTTATTACATTATCTTTGTGGAAAAACACAAGCATTCAGTCTACAACTCAGCATGTGAACTCATTAACATTATACAATAGTCAAAGTTCGGGTACAATCTTCTGGATGTGCAACATGAGTCTGGAGGTCTGGGGTTCAGGTGAACAGGTTCCTGTTGAATGGACACTTGAATTTTCAGCAAGGTATCAGACTGAAAGGGACATTTTCCTTGTGTCCGTGTCTTGAACTTCGCCTATACAGTGTCAACTCCCACAGGGCTCAGAATCGCATCTTCACCATACTGAGTCTAACTTTAAAAGAGATCCACTAGCACAAACACAGCACAAGTCTCACTCCATCACTGGGATATATTAACGAAGTAGACAAAATTCAGCATCAAATCTATGGTCCACTTGAGGCAGCTGGCACATTCACGTGCCAGTGGAGGGTTTATAGCACCAAAGATAAAACATTATCAATTTACTTTTAAATCTTAATAATTTATTTGCCACACAAAGGGAGAAGTCATCATGGTTGCTATGCAGGACATGCTGGTGGCTTGCCCTAGACCTGGAGGTTTTTGTTCTTCAGCTCAACTTCAGGCAACACGCAGAGTTCTGGCCAAGCAGGAAGAAGCCTATTTCCTTGGTTAGTGTTGTGTTAACTTTTCCTGGGGAGACGTGATAAGCATCTAATTACTTCAGATAGGGCACTAAGGACAGATCAAAATAATGGATCACTGAGGTCCAATTTGCTGAGTCAGCAGATTAACTGAGGCGGCTCACAGAGCCATTGGTGAGGGAGCTCACCATGGGCGGCCACCAAAATAGATGCCTCACCATGAAGTTCCACCCCATTCTAAATGAGGAACTCATGGAAGCTACTTCATGAGGTCCTTATTTCAGTTGACTTTCCACATCTTACATACTATTACAGTTCTGAGCGTCACTTGCAACTAGGGGAGGTGCATGACAGAGATGTCCTCTCTCCACTTCTAATAGGGAGTGTTGGTGACTCTGTTACCATCACCACATCAGCTCCCTGTATTCAATTACCTACTGTGGTGAGTGGCAAAGTAGTGACAACTCCAAAGTGGTGATGGGCGATCATGCTAAACTTGGTGGGGAGGAATAGCGGTGTGATGACTTTGCTAGAGGACAGGGACAGCTGGCTAAGGAGGAACTCTGGAGTCAGACTCAGGAAAGCTGATACACATGAGATACACATGGATACTGTGTTATCTCAGTTGTGTATCCAAGATTCTGTGCCTTGGTTGGTGTTTGCTTATGTCTCTGTCATTTGAGTCTGACAAATCCACCAGCTTCAGCTAATGTTGGATTGAGGGACTCATCTGATGTCAGCTTACTTAGGTGGAGTTAAAGAGACAGCTGTAAAAGGAGGCACAGGGATTGTCTCAGACTAAAATGAACAGCATCTGAATATCTTTTAGGGTCACTTTGCTAGATCGATTTTTCCTCTTTGCATTTTTCCCATTTTCGGTTCCTCTTTGCAATTTTAAAAGGATTTATACATAGATTTCCTTGTATAAATCCAAGAAGAAAGAAGCAAAACAGAGCCTTGCTTTTCTGGGCCTTAAAACACCAACAAGATCATGTGAAACCTGCTAACAGTGCAAATCTTTATCCCCAAAGACTCAGAAAATGTGTCCCAGAGTTCACAACAATACCTTCATTTCAGGATTTAGTCACAGGAAGGAAGCCAAGGGCCTGGCCTGTGTGTAATATTTTTACTCATATAAACCTGAGCAGTAGGTAGCTTGCAATGGCTTTCTTCCTTAGAACTACCTCAGGAAAATGTGTACTTTACTGAGTATTATTACTTGGGTATGTGCAGCACATTGTTTTTGTAACAAACCACAGAGATGAGTGCACATCAACTTCTTTTTTTATTAGCTACCATCTCAGGGGTTTTGTTACAAAAAACAATAAGCTGTATATACCCAGATAATAATACTCTGTAAAGTACACATTTTCCTGAGATAGTTCCAAGGAAGAAAGCTAAGATCCTGTATTCCTAACATGCTGTTAGAAGTCATAAGACACTGACCTCTGCCCTCATACTAGGTGTCAAAGACATAGACTAAATGTAACTGTTGTGTTACGGACCTAGAGTCAAGTGGTCACAGATTCAGAACCAACATCACTGTATATTCCCAGCTTCTTCTAGTCCCCAGACTTGTATCTCAAGTCTGAAGTGATGCTGAAATCAGATATGACAGCAATATTCATAAACATCCAACCTATCATTTGACATGCCATTAATCTTCCATGACTATAAGCTTCTCATTATGTTATTAATAATAAATCCTGCTAATTCAATGCAAATTAGTCACAGACATTTGTTTTATAATCCTTGTCATCTTATTTCACTCGTTTTATTTTGTTACAGAGTGAGACAATGTGACGCCGATCTCTTACAGAATTTGATGAGAAATGGTCTTTTTTCAGGTCACATGATTCCATCCCACAAGATACTAAGTTCTGAACAAACAGAAGAGAAGACTCAATGACTACTGATAACATCAAGAGCACAAATGCACCCACAGCCCCTTTTCCTTTACTTTCTCTCACTTTTATTTCTGTATTTGTGATGAATATGAATATGGCCACCCATGAAGTTATGGGTGTAGGCTAGAGGTTGACTTCATATTTTTCTTAATGCTCTCCACTATTTTCTGAAACATGTTTTCTTAGTGCATCTAGGCCTTGTAATTTCAGAATTTCAGATAGATTGGCTAGGTATTGAGACCCAGTGACCTGTCTGTGTGTAGATTCTCCAACACTGGAGTTATTGACATGCACTGCTAGGCCTGGATTTTATGTGGATGCTGGAGATTTGAACTTAGATTCTCATGCTTGTCCAGTGAGCACCTTACCCCACTGAACCATTTCATCAGCCCACAAACTCATCTTTCTATGGGCAGCAACTATGTAAGTTAAAAACTGGAAAATAGTAGAATTTATGTTTGATGCATATACATAGTATTGACATAACAGTCTGATTAGAATGATCATGTATTGTCATGATTATTTTGAAAACTCCCTCATCAACATGAAAAACCTTATAATTCTAACAGTGAGAAGACCGGTAATCTAAATAATAAACAAAGCTACAAAGTATCTCTGCTGTATGGTTGAGGTTCAGCACAAGTACCAGCAGCCTTTGCCTCATCCCCTGCCTCAGAGCCTGAGAGTATAACTTGGGTGATTGATGAACCTATTCAGTTGCTTTGGGGATGTTTTTTCACCCTTGTTGGACAGATCTCATTTTAATTTTTGTGTTGTCCATAAATATCTTCAGCTTGAATGACTGGATGATTACTAACTTTCACACCCAGGAAACTTGCATACACAGCTTTGGGCCCATGTTTCTGTTCCTGTGTGGCACACAGCTGGTTATGCTGACTGCCAGAAGGTGGATACGTTGGAATAAGTTTGCATTTAGTAAATATTCACTGGAGTTTTCACTCTATGGTGAGGCCATGATTCCTAGAGTAAAAATATGAAAGAGTAGAAATGTGAAAGTAAAAACAGGCCTTCCAGTCTTCCAGCTGTGCCACAGCTCTCCATACCCAAACCCTGCATGGAGAGAGCTGGTCTCCTAGGAGTGCTGTTACTCCTAAGTTCACAGGTGAGACCACCACTTTTGCTCAGATAACTGACCAAAAAGGGAACCACTGGGAGACCACAGGGCACAGGAACCACAGAGCAGCCTAGGACAGGATCTTTCTGGTGTCTATCTGAGTTCCAGAGGTAAGCCAGTGAAACAGCTCTCCCTACCCAAATTCTGCCCAGAAAGAACTGGTTCCTCAGGAATGCTGACACACCAAAGATCACAGGCTCATAGGAGGGACAGGCTCCAGTCAGAGACAGCAAGATCAACTAACACCAGAGATAATCAGATGGCAAGAGGCAATCACAGAAACCTAAGCAGCAGAAACCAAGACTACTTGCGATCATCAGAAACCAGTTCTCTCACTACATCAAGTCCTGGATACTCCCCTCCCCGCCAAAAAAAGCAAGATTCAGATTTAAAATCACATCTCATGATGATGATAGAGGACTTTAAGGACATAAATAACTCCCTTAAAGAAATACAGGACAACACAGGTAAACAAACAGAAGCCCCTAAAGAGGAAACACAAAATCCCTTAAAGAATTACAGGAAAACACAACCAAACAGGTGAAGAAATTGAATAAAACCATCTAGGATCTAAAAATGGAAATAGAAACAATAAGGAAATCACAAAAGGAGACAATCCTGGAGATAGAATTCCCAGGAAAGAGATCAGGAGTCATAGATACAAACGTCAACAGCAGAATACAAGAGATAGAAGACAGAATCTCAGGTACAGAAGATACCATAGAAAACATCGACACAAGAGTTAAAGAAAATGCAAAATGCAAAAAGCTCCTAACCCAAAACTTGCAGAGAACACAATGAGAAGACCAAACCTAAGGATAATACATATAGAAGAGAGCAAAGATTCCTAACTTAAAGGGTCAGTAATCTTCAACAAAATTATACTTCTATGATCTGCTCAATTTCCTGACCCTCTGTACATCTCTTCCATCTCCTCCCACACTCAATTTTGCCCCTCTTTTCCCCTTCCCCCTCCGTTCTTCCTCCCAAGTCCCACCCACTCTCTTCTTCCCTTGATTATTTTATTCCACTTTCTAAGTTGAATGAAGCATCTGCACTCTGGTCTTTCTTCCTTCTGAGCTTCATGTGGTCTGTGAGTTGTATTGTGGTTATCCCAAGCTCTTTGCCTAATATCTACCAGGTTCCTGAGAAAATTGGGCATACTATTACCTGTGGACTCAGTGAGTACATACCATGTGTGCTCTTTTGTGGCTAAGTTACTTCATGTAGGATGATATTTTCTAGATCCATCCATTTGCCTGCGAATTTTATGATGGGGAACTGGGGGTAGCAACCAGAAAGTCTTAGATGCCAGGAAATCAAGAGCCTCCCAGGACCCCAAGGGGATAACATTAGCTTAAAAACCCCACAAGGGGAGGGACAACCTGTAGAGACCATATTGCAAAGCTTCTGTAAGGCAAAGGACACTGTCATTTGGACAAAACAGCAACCAACAGATTGGGAAAAGATCTTTACCAATCCTTTATCTTATAGAGAGCTAATATCCAAAATATACAAAGAACTCAGTAAGTTAGACTCCAGAGAGCCAAATAACCCTATTAAAAATGGGGTATAGAGATAAACAAAGAATTCTCAGCTGAGGAATAGCGAATGGCTGAGTGGCACCTAAAGAAACATCCTAAGTCATCAAGAGAAATCAAATCAAAACAACCTCCGATTCTGCCTCACAGCAGTCAGAATGGCTAAGATAAAAACTCAGGTGACAACAGTTGCTAGTGAGGATGCGGAGAAAGAGGAACACTTCTCTATTGGTGGGATTGCAAGCTGGTACAACCATTCTGGAAATCTGTCTGGAGTTTCCTCAGAAAATTGGGCATACTATTACCTGTGGACCCAGCTATACCACTCCTGGGCATATACCCAAAAGATGCTCCAACATATAACAAAGACATATGCTCCACTATGTTCACAGCAGCCTTATTTATAATAGCCAGAAGCTGGAAAGAACCTAGATGCCCTTCCACAGAGGAATGGATTAAAAAAATATGGTACATCTACATAATGGAGTACTACTCAGCTATCAAAAACAATGACTTCATGAAATTCATAGGCAAATGAATAGAACTAGAAAATATATATCAACCTGAGTAAGGTAACACAATCACAAGAGAACACACATGATATGTAATCACTGACGAGTGAATAGTAGCCCCAAAGGTCATAATACCCAAGGCCATAATTCATGGACCATCTGAAGCTCAAGAAAAGGGACAACTAAACTGCACATGCTTCAGTCCTTCTTAGAAGGGGGAACAAAAATATTCATAGAAGGAGATGTGTAGACAAAGTTTGGAGCAGGGAGTGAAGGAATGGCCATTCAGAACCTGCCCCACCTGGGGATCCAGCCCATATTCATACAGCCACCAAACACAGACAAATGCCAAAAGTGCACACTGACTATAGATGTCTCCTGAAAGACTCTGCCAAAGCATGACAAATACAGAGGCCAATATTTGCAGCCAACTGTTGTAAAAATATATTAAATAGAAAGGTATAGGTGTCTTTTACCCTGCTAGGTCTGGCACCTCAGTGCCCCAAATATCTGCTAGATGTCTTGGCGGAAACACATCCCAGCTGCATGCTTTCCTACACTCAAACTCTCAATAAAAGAACACATAACACAGTAATCTTAGATCCAATTGGTAAGATATAATTGCCCACTTAAACATACAAAGCCCAGTATCATCCATCTCTAAGGAACATTAATAACAACCTGTAAATACACGGAGCAGAATCTTAACATCACCTGCCATGGCTCCTCACCCTCTCCCTCCTGTCTCTCCTTTCTGTTCAAGTCTCCTCCTCTTCCTTCAAACTTCTCTCCTGCCCATCCTTCCTTCTCCTCCAATGACAGACCTCCTTCTATCTTGTACCTGCCCCTCACCTGTACTTTACAAATTCAATGGGGAGGTGGTTCTGGTGAAGTCACCTGAGTTCTGAGTAAGTGACTAGGCAGCTGTCCTTGGGACAGTGGAATTAGCATCAAAATACAGATAACTTCAGGGCAAACCACAATGGCCAACCACTGAACTGAGAATGTAGTCCCCATTGGAGAAGTTAGAGAAAGGATTCAAAGAACTGAAGGGGTTTACAATCCCATAAGAACAGCAATACCAACCAACCAGAGCTCCCAGGGACTAACCCACCATCCAAAGAGTGCACGTGGACAGACCCACGGCTCCAGCTGCATATGTAGCAGAGGATGGCCTTGTTGGACACCAAAGGGAGGAGAAGCCTTTAGTCTTGCCAAGGCTGGACCCCACAGTGTAGTGGAATGTCAGGGTAGGGAAGCAGGAAGGTGTGGGAGGGTGGGTGGGGGAAAGGGGATAACATTTGAAATGCAAATAAAAATTTCAATAAAAGAAAAAAGAATGAGTAAAAAATGATGAGTTATAATATCATAATCTAGACATGGTTGTCTAAATTGTTGGTATTAATGATATACAGCCACCATGGCCTAGACTCTAAAACATATCAATTTGAAGATGACAGTGTCTATAGTATACAAGGGCACAATGTAGCAACGCGCATCCATGTCTGAGTCTGGCTAGCGTTCAGTAGCTGCTCATTTCCTTATGCTTGATATCACTAACCTGAGAGAATATAGTTGACCATGGTAAGACTGGAGTAGTAAGAGGGGCAGAAGGCTGGCTGGTCACACTGCATCCAAAGTCAGGGAACAGTGAACATAGACTGGATACAGACTATGACATCTTGTGATCCTTCCTCTAGCAAGGCTCTACAGCTCTCTCAAATAGTACCACCAAAGAGGACAGCATGCAATCATATTAGCCTATGTGGGACCTTTCACATTAAAACCAAAGCACTCCTTATTGTGAGCAGATTTTGTCCATGTCTTTGAAGCCACTATTCTGACCTACCTTTACACCCTCAGATTGGGTAAGAGAAAATTCGCTATATTCAAGGAGTATCTAGGTGCTAGATAGATAGATGGTTTAGCAGTTGCTGCTCTTGCAGTGGCCTCAGGTTCTAGTCCCAACACTCATACAGTGACTCACAACTGTTTGTAACTCCTGGTTCAGGGGGTCTAACATCATCTCCTGGCCTGGTACCAGGCACCTAAGTAAATGTACAGATATATATTCAGGTAGGACACTCATACATACAAAACATAATAAAATTAAAAAATAATTTTGCCTATAGATGCCTATTTTTAAAGTTACTAACATTTTACTTGCTGCTAAGTCAGAGCGATGTTGCTGAAAACGTAGCCTATACAGGTCCATGGTATCTGTTCTTGTTTCACGCACACAGTGCACAGGTAGCCCTTGTGCTCTGTTTAAATACCTCCATTTAATAGTACAAAGACTGGTCTTGATTGTCAGTTTGACTAGATTTAAAAATCTCCATAGAAACCTGCCCTTGGTTGCTCCATGGAAGTGCTTCTAGAAAGTGTTAGCACAGGATAAAAACCTACCCTGAATGTAAGCAACATCAACCCATGAGCTGAAGTCCTAAAAGAAAAAGGAGAAAGCAAGCTGAGTACCACTCTTTCTCCCTCTACTTCCTGAATGCAGGGACAATGTGACAAGCTGCTTCCTGCTGGCACCGACGTGCTGTCCCTGCCACGATTGACTGAACTCCTTAGGTTGCCATTGACCGTATTTTATCACAGAGAAGAGGAGAGCAATGGATACAAAGGACTCCCTGGGATAGCTGTGGCTCCTGTCCTTAGATCATCCATAAACTATCAGGAGCAGGCATGTGAAACCACAAACAGAAATGGGAATACTTAATCCAGGGTCTCAGTCATTTAATATTTTAAGTATGAAGTAATTTTTCTGTGTCTAGAGAACTATTTGTCTTTCAGTTGGATCCCAACACCAGAAAACATTTTTTCCAACAGCTTTCCTCGGTCTCCACTCTTACAGCATGCCTTCCACATATATATGGGTTAAGTCCCTACTATATACATACATAGGGTTCTGCAGGGTTTGTTTTGTTTTCCTTTCCACTGATTTGTATTTATTTACTTACCATTGTATTCTGAGTGCTAAGCAGATTGACACACAGTAGGTGTTCAGTACAGGCTGATGACTTATTAGCTGCATCGTTTGTCAGACCAGGGCAAGCCATGTAGAATTATAATAGTAACTCCTTTAGAGTTGCAGCTGGTTTGCTTGTATCCTAGTTAATGAAATGGGCAAAGAAATGGTTTGTGACCAGTAGGGGGAGCTCCATCCCTCAAAAGTTTCCTGTGCCTTCTAGGAAATCTTAGGTTTGTGTGAGTTTGCGTCTTCTTAGAATATGGGAGGCAGCTGGAGCAAATACGGAAGGGGTAGGACGGAAGAGAGGAGAGGAAATGATGTAATTATGTCTTAATTAAAATTTTAAAATATTAGTGGGACAAAAGAGGGACCTAGAGTACTTAGAGGGGGCACTTTGTCCCAAGCAGAAGCAGAAGTAGCCACGGCAGAAGCAGCAGAAGCAGCAGAGAGTTTTTAACACGTGGCTTCCCTTTCCATTCCATTCCTTTTCCTACCCAACTTCCCTTGTTCGGTCTTTCAGGAGTCAGGTGCTGCATAGCCACAAGGATGTGTGTGCTCTGAGAAGTGTCAGTTTTGTCTGTGTACAAACATCATGGAAAGGAACATCCATTCCCAATTGTGGACAGTGTGGATCAGTCAGTCACTCTCTGATGCAGTCCGGAGACACAGTGCAGGCTGAGGAGATGGGACAGACGGGAAGACAGATAGGAGGGGAAAACTGCTCATGTCTGGTCCTGGCTCCTGGTTCTTCCTCCATTACAAATTAATGCTGAATTTGAATGTGTGAACCAATGAACTGCTTACACTTTTCAAGGTTCCTGATCTTGACAAATTGTCCATACATTCTTTTGATACCCTCTGAAGATATATGGAAATGAAAGGAAAGCTGTGTGGGATGACGAACAAATTGAATAATGGAAATAGTTTTAGGGATTATCAGATTTGGGGTGACGAGGCTAATGTTGGCTTGCAAGTTCTGTTCTCTTAATGGTGTTTGCCTATTAAGATGAATTGATACATTTTGTTTTGGCTTAGTTGAAAATGATTAGTCATGCCTACCTTGGATCTGGTAGTGGACAGTTGCACACCAATAAAGATTTTGTAATCCCTGAGTAGTCTAATGACCTCTCATTTTGAAGAAGTGAAGAACTGTCCTGTCTTTAAAGTTATGCAGAAAATTAGTGGTAAGGAACAGCCTGGCAGTCAGATGTCCTGACTCAGCTAAAATGTTTATTACCATCATGCCATCCAGTTCTATTCATGATTCTTCCGTGTATTCTTGTGTAAGCTTTCTGTAGGAAGGGGAGTAGAAAAACTGAGAGGGAGATTCCCAAGAAAGGGTGGCAGTAATGTGGGCATTGATTGTGTGCAGCTTAGCCTGCTGGTATGTTTACATAGGAATTAGAAGCTAGCCTGGGCTGCATAGTGAAACTATATGTGCTTGGTTTCGACCGCTTGGCTTCTGGAAAAGGCAGGAGTGAAGGCTATACAGGAGAGAAAAGAAAGTGAATCAGTGGGCATTGGAAAGATCAGATTACAGAGCAGAATCGAGGAGTGGGTGAGGCATAAACACGTTGGGGGCAAGATGGGGAGAGAAGCTTAGGGACATGAGAACCCCTTCCCCCCCCCTCTCTCTCATCTATCTATCTATAGCTATATCTACCTCTTCCTCCCCACCCCCCTCTGTCACTGGCTCACTAAGGCAGAAGTGGGAGATATTGTTTCTACTATCCTTCCACAAGAGTACTGAGAATGTTAAGGATGCTACGTTCAGTTTGATTCTGACTTAATATGTTTGTTGTTGAGCAGGCTTGACCCACCACTGAGTTCTTACAGGAGTTAGTGGAGAAGAAGAGTGATAGGGGCTTCTCAGAATCTTTCTTACCATACACTCACTGGCTCTGTTTACTCTGGATAAATTACCTCATTTTTATGTGCCCCAGTTTCCTAATCTGTAAAAGGGGGGAATGGTTGCTATGGAAGACAATCAGAAGAATTATAGAAATTGCCTAATGTAAAAAAGTTCATAGGCATCTGTACATACATGTATATGTGTGTACCCACAAACGAGTGCAATGCAAGTGTTAACTTTTCCATTTGTTTGACATATATTTCACAAGGCTAGACTACTCTCAAATTCATAATCCTCCTGCGTTAGCTCTCCCACTACTGGAATTATACGCATGTAGCAACATACTGGACTAGAGCAATTTTTAAATTCACAAGTATAAAATCTATCATCGGTCGGTCATTTAATTTATCTATTTGTGTTGTTGTTATATATGTGTGTGCTGTGTGTGCACGTGTGTGGGTGTATGCCTCTTTGTGCATGTCAGGGCCAGAAGGCGAAGTTGGGTACCCTGTTTTATCATGCTCCACCCTTTTCTCTGCCAGGATCTGGAGCTAGACTGATGGCTCATGAGTCTCCGGAACCCTGCCCCTGCCCTCCAGCCCTCTTGATTCTGCAGCCATGCTTAGCTTTTTAGTATGTTGTTGATTTGAATGCAGGGTCTCATGCTTGTAAAGTAAGCGTTCTGTCCATTCAGCCATCACTCCAGCCCAAATCATCCTTATTTATAATTCTGTGAATTATATTTTCATATATATTAAGTTAATCAGCATATGCATTGCTTCTCATAGATTTTTTAAAATTTTTTTTAACTAGGGAGACTGTTTCAAGTGTGTTCTCTTACCATGTATTATTGATGATTGTTCTGAAAACTTGAGGTATCATAGCTAACTCTATGTTTATTTTCCTTCCCATTTTATATATACATTTAAATAATTTATATCATGGCATGCCCCTCGGAGGCCATGCATACAGCAAATGGATATAGATGCACAGGGAAGAAGAAATATCTTCTCTTAAAGCTCAAAGTTCAGAACTCTTAAGATGAACTATCTGAGTCAAGAATCCAGATATTCAATTTCTTGGTGGTGCAGCCACAAATCTAAGAAACTGCTTTGCAGAATAGAATCAATTAAGCTTTGAAATTCTCTGAGTCCAAACTCGGCTTGAATGACTTGGCACCCTGCTTTGATGCATCAATTGTGATGCCATTGAATTCTTCACCTTGTAGATAATGAGCTGATAAGAGATCTTTTCTGATCAGTGCCCTTGTAGGTTATCAGAAAGGCTCCAGGTTACCCCACTAGTCTGTGGTAGGTCAGTAGCTATGGATTGCATAGGGGGGTGGCACCTTGCCAGTGGACTCTCAGTGTTGAGATGGCCTCTGCTGATGGAATATTGATCTCAGGTCTCTTGGCAACAAAGGAATTCAGGAGTGAGCAGTAATAAAACAAGCCCCTATTTAGTTTGCTGGGTAGCTGCCACCCTGTTAACTCTTCTTTTATGTAACTGGGCCTTTCAGTCCCAGGAGAAACATGTGTTGTCTTTCTTATAAAATGGATCTTGATAGAACTTGGGAAAAAATGTGCTTCAAGAAAAGCCACAGAGGAGATCCGTTGTAGCCACCAGCGGTCAGTAACCACCATTAGAAACAGAAGCACTTCAAAAACATAGATCTAGGAAGGTGGCAAAATTGATGAAGGGCTTGCCTTAGGAACAGGAAGACACAGTGTTGATCCCCAGAACCCATATAATAAAACCTGAGTGTGGTAGTCTGATCCTTGTTGTCCTATTTCTGGGAGGTAGGGTAGGGGGGCGAGCATTAGAGATTGATTTCCTAAAGCTTCTTAGCCAGTGATAGATTATACTTCCAAAATTAAAAACTAAAGGTAGATGATACCTAAGGGTGTCTTCTGGTCTTTTCACACATGACACATGTATCCAAGCATACACAGACACAGACAAAAGCACACAAATAAAATTTTTTAAAGGGCTCAAAGCAAAGGTGATTTTCAAGCCATGTTGTAACTGAGGCTTCCTACAAGGGCTCCTAATGGCGGAAAGGGAGGTGATGGTAGGCCATCATGTCTGATGCAGGAAGAAGGCCTTAAACTTGATGATGAGGTACAGTATCCGCTGCTCGTGTCTCTGAGACAGACCCTGAGGTAGGATGGAGCTGTGCAAATTAGAAGCCTGGTTTGCTGGAGTACTTTCAATTACGTTATTTCCAGAAGCCATGGCACAGACGGCGTTCTTACTCGGTTTTGTAGGGTAACTTTCAGTCCTTTGTTTCACAGACGAGAATATGAGGCTTTGAACTTTCCTTATCACTCTTCTGGTGCTTTCTTAATGGGTGTGCTTTACTTCAGTCATGTTTTCTTGGGTACAGGAGGGCAGAAGCTTATCCCTTGCCAGGATCTATGCTCAGCCCATTAGCTCTATCTGTTTTAGATAGAAGGTATATAGCATGTGGAGTGTTTTCTTCTTTTCTTAAGAGCAGGTCCTCAAACTAGACCCATAGCGACTAATTAAAACTATTTGATGTTATTAAGTATGTGTCTTGATTGTATCTGTTATGACTGAGCACACAAATGCACAGAATTCAGTTCACAGTGTGTGTGTGTGTGTGTGTGTGTGTGTATGTGTGTTTGTGTTTGTGTGTGTGTGTGGGGTGGGTGGAACATATTTGCATGTTAATATGGCTGTGTACATGAGTTCCTGAAGGGATATGTTTTCATGTAAAGGCCAGAGGTCAATGCTATGGATTTTCCTTAATACCTTCTCCCCCTCATTGTTGTTGTTATTTAACAGAGTTTCTTGCTGAACTTGAGGCTCACCAATTTGGCTAAGCTGGCTTGTCAGCATGCTCCAGGTATCCTCCTGTCTCTACTTCCACAGCTCTGGGGTTACAGATGTATACTGCCTTGGCTTGGTTATATCTGGGCTATAGTGAGACTGACCATAATGAAAGGGCAAATGAGGAGATACTGAGCTGCTTAGTGCATGATGGAGAGGATGGAGAGAGAGAGAGAGAGAGAGAGAGAGAGAGAGAGAGAGAGAGAGAGAGAGAGTTAGTTCAGGAGTTACCTTTGAAGTCCCTCCCTTAGTGATTTACTTACTCCAGCTAAGATATTACCTCTCAAAATGGTGGCGCTAGTGGAGACTTTAGGTGCCTTCAACGTCTAAAGCTCTGAAGGACAGTACAGATTCAAACGTAACAATGGTTTCCTAATGAATTGGTCCACGGGGAAAACCTTATCCAGGCTTCCATATGCTCATCTCTGGGAAGATTCGCCACTTGCAGTTACACTCAAATCTTGTAGAAGAAAAATTATTCTTTTTTGAAATAATTTTTCACATCTGAGAGCACAGCTCTCTGTACCCAGATCCTGCTGGGAGAGAGCTGGTCTCCCAGGAGTGCTGACACCTGAGAGCACAGGTGAGACCACCTCTTCTGCTCAAATAGCTGGCCCAAGAAGAACCCACTACTGAAACTAATAGAAGAGAAAGTGGAAAAGAGCCTTGAACACATGGGCGCAGAGGACAATTTCTTAAACAGAGCACTAATTGCTTATGCTCTAAGATCAAGAATCGACAAATGGGACCTCATAAAATTGCAAAGCTTTTGTAAGCCAATGGACACCGTCATTAGGACAAAATGGCAACCAACAGATTGGGAAAAGATCTTTACCAATCCTACATCCAATAGAAGGCTAATATCTAATATATACAAAAAACTCAAGAAGTTAGACTCCAAAGAGCCAAATAACCCTATTGAAAAATGGGAAACAGAGGTAAAAAAGAATTCTCAACTGAGGAAACTAGAATGGCCGAGAAACACCTAAAGAAATGTTCACCATCCTTAGTCATCAGGGAAATGCAAATCAAAACAACCCTAAGATTCCACCTCACACTAGTTAGAATGGCTAAGAACAAAAACTGGCAAGGATGTGGGGAAAGAGGAACACTTCTCCATTGTTGGTGGGATTGCAAACTGGTACAACCACTCTGGAGGTTCCTCAGCAAATTGGGCATAGCACTATCTGTGAACCCAGCTATACCACTCCTGGGCATATACCCAAAAGATGCTTCATCATATAACAAGGACACATGCTCCACTATGTACATAGCAGCCTTGTTTATAATAGTTAGAAGCTGGAAAGAACCCAGATGTCCTTCAACAGAGGAATGGATACAAAAAATATACATTTACACAATGGAGTACTACTCAGCTATTAAAATCAATGACTTCTTGAAATTCATAGGCAAATAGATGGAACATAGAAAATATCCTGAGTGAGGTAACCTAGTCACAAAAGAACACACATAGAACGCACTCACTCTTAAGTGGATATTAGCCCAAAAGCTGGTAATACCTAAGATGTAGTTCACAGGCCACATGAAGCTCACGAAGAAAGAAAATAAAAATATGGATGTTTCAGTCCTTCTTAAAAGGGTGAAAAAAATAACTCTCGGGAGGAAATATGGAGACAAAGGACTGAAGGAAAGGCCATCCCATAGACAGCCACCAAACCCAGACAATATTCTGGATGCTAAGAAATGCATCCTGTCAGAGCCTGACAAATACAGAGGTGGATGCTTGCAGCCAACTATTGAACTGAGAACGGGGTCCCTAATGGAGGAGTTAGAGAAAGAACTGAAAGAGTTCAGGGGTTTGCAACCCCATAGGAAGAACAACAATATCAACCAACCAGATGCCCCAGCCCAGGGACTAAACCATCAACCAAAGAGTACACATGGAGGGACCCAGGGCTCCAGCTGTGTGTATAGCAGAGGATGGCTTTGTCAGGCATCAGTGGAAGGTGAGGTCCTTGGTCCTGTCAGGCTCAATTCCCCAATGTAGGGGAATGCCAGGGTGGGGAGTCCGGAGGGACTGGGTGTGTATGTTTGGGAGTACCCTTATAGAAGTAGGGGGAGGGGGAATAGAATAGTAGGTTTCTGGAGGGGAAAGCAGAAAAGGGGATTAAAATAATTCTTGTAGTATAAATTATTATTATTAGTTGTTATTATTTGACATGGGGTCTCTCTTTCTAGCTCTGGCTATCTTAGAACTCACTGTGTAAATAAGGCTGCCTGCATCTGCCTTCCAAGTGCTTAGATTAAAGGTGTGTGCCACCACAACTGACTGAAAAATCTTCTTTGCATGGTTCCCCCTCTTTAACTAAAATTGATCTAGATTTTTACTTGGGCAATGGGGATCTGAACTTAGGTTCTCATGGTTGAATGACAAACACCTTACTCATTAAACCATCTCCTCAGGCCCTTCTAGCTCATTTTGTACACATACCTGTCTACCTACTATAGTTATTGTTTTGAATTTTGCTGGTCCTGTTATGTCTAGTCACTCTGATGCTATAGTCATATCAACCTAAGAGGTATCAAGGCATGAATGTGTTGCTAAGTAATGTCAAATACAAAGCTGAAGTTTTCTTGATGGTGACCAATATGAACTATGTCAGCATCGTAGAATTCTATGGTAACATTACAGTTAAATCTCATGAGAATCACTTGGCTGGAACTTTTTCTTCATTTTTGCTTTACCTAAATATCATCTCCTCAGGGAATTCCTTCCTCACTACTCTTTCTAGAGCGGTTTTTCCAACAGCCCCAACTAGAAAGACGATCATAGCGTCAAACACCGTTTCCTGCAGTGAAGGCTACAGAAGCAAAATCAATTTTTGCTTCTGCAAATATGAACATATCTGATAACAGAGATGAGAATTTTCATCAAAGAACTTGCCCTATGCTGCTTTGCACAGTCAACAGCATGCTAACTGGACCCTAAGGCCTGTGAAGAGAGTCTCTATGTCTCACTTGTTTTTGTGTCTCTTGTGCCTAGTCCAGGCTCCCAGGAAGCATCAGTTAAATAAGGCAGAGAACACATGGAGCTTTAGCAGGAATCCAGGATGGGAATTTGAATGGGTTCTTGCCTTAACTCTCTGAGGTTCAATGCTGTCCCCTCTGAGAACATACATACACACACACTCATAAAAACCTCTCAGAGGCAACTTGTAAGGAAGTCATTGTGGGTGCAGCTTGCATTCCTGTTCCTTTCCGGGGCTTTTATTTCAATGGTTGTAAACTAGCAGATGTGTTATACTGTGAATCAGCATTGAGCAAGATCCCAAGGGAGGAAAAGATGAGCTAACAGCAACTTCTCCTCCTGTGCTTCCCATGGCTGCAGTTACTGCAGTATCTGGCCCGGTTTGTGAGCATAGAGGGGTTAAGCCAGATACTTGCTTTGTGTTTGAGAAAATAAAGGCCCTTGATTTTCCCCAGGGGTTCCAGTAGGGCCAGGAGGTATATCAGAGTGACAGATGCCTAAGAGAAACAATTTACACAGGGAAGCATTTAGTTTGGTCCTCTGCCAGAGAGCTTTCCGTACACAGTTGGTTGGCTTGGTTGTATCAGAAGCTGACGTCGTGGAGGGGAGAGTGGCAGATCAAAGCTGTTCAGCTCGTGGTAGACAGGACTTAGTATTGAGGAAGGCTTGGGGAATCAGAAATTCCCCTTAAAGCTTCTCTCTTATAGATCCACTTATACGAGCTAAGATATCACCTCTCCAGATAGTGCCATCATCCGAGGAACATGCCCTGAAGTTAGGGATCTCCAAGGACATTTTGGGTCAAAACCTAGCAATGGCTTTTCAATGAACTTACCCAGGGCGAGAGCCTTATTGAGGCTTCCACACACAAATCTCTGGGATGATTCCTGGCCAGTCACATTTGAATTTGATCCTGTGAGAGAGAAAATTATTCTTTGCATGGTTCTCATTTATAATCAAAATTTATCAAGGAAAATTTCTGTCAATCTTATGTTCAGTCACTGCTTCCTTAGCCTGTCTGCGGTTGAACTGAAGGCCTCACCGATGCCCAGCAAGTGAAGTGATATTGAACATCCCCAACCTTTTCCTTCCTTATGGCAATATCTTTATATTTCCCTCATTTCTTACTAATATCCTCTCTACTACTGTCTCCCCCACATGAATTCATATTTCTTTGAGATTCTGAAGCAATTAAGAGATTTTTCAGCATATATTATTACCAGTGGATCACCTCAAACATATGGGGATTTTGTTGTTTTTTTTCCTCTGTTGAAATTTTGTTGACTGTAAACAGGAGTCATTTTCAGAGAGTTACACCTCTGGTTTATTGTCACTGAGTTCTAGAGTGACTTTGCATGTCTCCATAAAATTACTCTTCTTATATTGCCTATGATCAAGATGAGTTAAAAATGACCTCCTTATTGTAAGTAGATTGTAATATGTTAGAGGTCCTTAGAGTGATGCCACTGGGTGGTGTGGAACCTGTAGAAAGACCCAGTGGGATTTCTTTATGTCATTGGAGATCCCATCCAGAGGACTGTGAAATAGCTTCTTCCTCTTTAGCTTAGTGGCTTTTAAGGAAACTGTTTAGTTCACCACATACCCTTTGCCATTGTCATCCAGAGTGTTTATCAAAGGTCTAAGGCAGTGGGTCTGCCTGACCTTGGACTAGAATTTCTAAAACCATGAACCACAGTACCCAGTACCATATTTCTCTTGATAAACTTACTGTCTCATATGTTTGTTATAGTAGTGTAAAGCCAACTGATACATGGATTTCAAATCTTCCCATCATACCTGGTACAGGACTCTAGCACTGCAAGAGACATATTGCTTTATATTTTGCATATTGTCTTCCTGAAAATTCTTGTCTTTATTTCTGAGAGAATAAGCAAATTGAGTGAAATGGTTTCTAAACTGTTCATTATATTCGATGACCCTAAATTATTCTAATCCTCCCTGCTGGTGAAACAATACATTACTTGAATTTATTATGATGGCTATGATTCGGAAGCTCAATCCTTGCAAGAACTGAAACAATTAAGACTGTGCAAAAAAAAAATAAAAAGCCCAACAACATAGTTAAATGAATAGCAGAAGTGTCACAGGGAATGTTGGCATGAGGACTTAGGCACTATGGTATCCTGGCCAGGTTTGTGGATACAAATGCATATGGATGCATCACCTGTCAATTAAAAAGCCAACAGCCTATAGGAAAGGCTAGAAGAGAAGGTGGGATGTTCAGGGAGGTAGAAAAAAATCTGGCAGAAAGCCAAGAATGGGTGATTCATCTGGAAAAATATGACAGGACGAGCACATGATACCTGAGCACAGGCATCCAGGCACCTGACAGAGTGTAGATTAGAGTTATGATCCTGTCAGAGAAGAGCCTAGCTACATGGCCAAGGTTTTTGTAAATATATTTTGAGTCTAGAACTTATTTCTGGAAGCATTGGGTTGAGAGGAAGAACCATGACCAAACTTCTATACTGGATCAGCAACTGTATATCTATTCTCCTACAGTTTGTTTATTTATTCGAATAAGTCATGTGTGTGTGCGTGTGTGTGTGTGTGTGTGTGTGTGTGTGTGTGTGTGTATGTGTGTAGGCCAGAGGTCAACTATTTCACATGTCTGATAGACTCTTAGGGACCTAGAACTCATTGATTAGGCCAGAGGAGTGGCTGGCTAGGGTGCCACAGGGATTCCCCTGTCCCCACCTTCTCAGAATTGAAATTATAAACCTATGCCACCATGACTATCTTTTATTTTATATGTGTACTATGGCTCCAACTCAGGTCCTGATGTTTGCATAGTGAGCCTTTTACCAGTTGAACCATTTTTCCAGCTCCAGTTTTTACACATTTTAAATTAGTAATTCTTGTAGGATTTTGGGACAGTGGAGGATGTGACTTTCTGCTCCCAGGCATGCTAGATGATGTGAGGAAGCAGAGTTCTGGACTGTAACTTTTTTCATTCTATCCTTAAGACTATGGAGTTGTGAGGAATGGGAAGGGGTTGGTTAGTTCTGCAGACAATGGGAGCAGGCATGCAAGAGTTCACACAAGGGTTGTGGCATGTTCTGCCTCAACCAGAAGTGACTTTAGTCTGGTGTTTGATGCTACTCTATCATTGTGCATCAGGAGAGGACCGTTGTGGTTTGCAAAGCAGAAAGAACTATAGCCTGAGAGATGATGGAGAAAGGCCACAGGTGCAGAGAAAGGATGGACCTGCAAGAAAGCATTCAGAGACTTCATGTTAAATGAAGCTGCTAGATGCCAAAGGGCCAGATACATCACTTCCCTCATGCATGCTGTACAAAAGGTGATCTGTAACACTAGGTTAAAGGTTAGAATGACTCTGTGGATTCTCAATCTTGCCATGGTACTTGGGCTTGGCTTTTCCTCATTTGGCTTAAATCTTTAATGTGGTGATTCATTGCTTATAAAACAAAGTCATTTGGAAGTCCTTGCCTTGTGCTAAGCATTGTCTAAGGCTAGAAAGATAATGGGGAACAAGGCAAACGTCATTTGCTCTGCTCACAGGGTTGCCTTGCTCCTGCCCTGTTGGAGTCTCCAGTTTTTGACATTTGATTTCTTTTTGGCAGAAGAGGAAAATATAATCATTTCTAGCCACCACTCTTATTTTCCTCAGAAGCCATTAAGAGCTAACCCTATTGAAGAAGAAATCTCAACCCAAGTCAGTTTTCTTTGGATGGCTCCTGAAGAGCCTCCTTTATTATATTCAAGATCGACAGTCCTTCTGTAGCCTTGGATGATCATAACTATGTGGAATTGGCCCAGAGTCCCCACGAAGAACACAGTTGCATTTGTGGTTGCTTATATCTGTCTTAGGAGGTGGGATTCCTTCTCCTATTGGGTTGCAAATTGTCTTTCATTTCTTCTTCCACTCAATTAGGAAAGCATTTTGTTTTGGTTGAAAGATGTTTTTTGTTTTAAAAGTGCTCAGTTTTCAAAAATCCTTTGAGTGCAGAGCCAACCTGGGTCCCAGATATTGGTTATTTTGAACTTGGGAGGATTAGTGAATTTGCCAGTGGCAGGGAGGACATTGGAACCTAGGAGCGTGATTTGTGTGTCATCATACTGTGTGTCTCCAGACCCCTTGGATGTTTTGTAGAAGTATGACCTGGGGTGTTTTTTGATGTCTTTGGAATCTGATGAACTTGGAGAACAGTTTTCTCTCTCCCTTAATGTTTTCTTTTTCTGGAAAGTTCCATCTCATTTCTTGGTTTAATGAGGACATTCTTTATGCCTAAATAAAACCCCTGCTGTTAGAACTCTAGCATATTACCTCGTTTGATGCTCTGGGCTAGGATTCCAGAACAGGAAGAGCTCCTACCTAGGAGACCCAGAGCTACCACCCACCTGTAGGGAGTCCCACCATGACTCACAGCTTTTGCTTCCTCCACAGAATGGAGACCATGTTTTCCACTCTTGCATCCCTAGAATCCTACACCATGCCAGTTCAATGGGAGTGCCAACGAAGTTTATGGTGGCTCACTGCACCTCAACACACGTTTGCTACACACTGTTAGCCATAAACTTAGGAGCAAATAATAAGGTGTCCAGTCTATGTGTTAAGCCAGGACAAAAAGCTATGTAGCTGAAGGGGGATGTGTAAAGTCCAACTGCAAGGCATCAGAATGGAGGTGATATGTAAATCAGAGCTCTATGACTGAGTGGACTTGCCAGGGACAAGTGGTAATATAGGCAAAGAGATGCAAACCAGTGCTCAGGGGTCCGGCAGTACTATAACAGGTAACACTGTGGGTTATTGCAGAAGCTATTCTGTCACTTCTGTCATGGATGGTGTTACAGAGAAAGGGATGAAAATACTGATCTGGGGACTGGGCTCTGAATTGGTATAAGATTTTAGATTTAAAGAGAAAGCAGAAGATTTTAGGCAGCTGAAATATGGAATATGGCTTTAGAAATAGCTTTTGGTAGCAACTGTGCAGGACAGTTACACAGAGAGGTTTGGAGGCCAGGAACTCATTGGCATGGTCTCCTTTAAACTGGCTTGACCAGTGATGTGGAGGTATCTGAGGCTGCAACTTGAGTCTGTCTCGCTTAAATTCCAGCCTCTTTTATTCACCAATTTACTTGGCATCTCTTTTCAGGTGTCTATCAATGCTCTCAAACACAGCATGTCCTACATGGACGTCCTCACCTTCCCTTCCACCGACTTGTTCCAACCCCAGCCTTCTTCATTTGTCTCAGTAGTAGCTCCCTCCCTGTAGTTGTTCAGAACAAACCATCAGAGTCGCCTTTGCTTTTTCCTTTTTCATACCCCTCAACTTAGCTAATCATAAAATTCCAATGCTTGTTTGCTCCTCTCTTCCCCCTCCAGTGTTCTGCAGAACTGTGTGAAGGGAAGCCTTCTTTTAATCTTCTGCTCTATTTAGATCTGCTCCTGCTGTGCCCTCACCAGGGATTACTCCTTCAACCAGATAACAGCCCAGTTCACCCCCATCTTGTGAAGGAGGCTGTGCCTGCTCCCTCTGTCAAATTCTGAGGTCTGCCTTTCCTCAGAAAGTTCTTTCATTCACCCAACTCTCTTTCCTTGTTAACATGCTGTATATAATCTTCACACATAACTGTTCATTGTCCATACTGTCTTTGCATACTCAAAGTCAGACCTGAAGGGATGGAGTTCTTTGTTGACTCAATTCTGTATCTCAGATCACCTTGGATAGTGCCTGACTTGACTCAATGAATAAGGTCAAAGAATGAATGAATGGACAGGTTATCCATTACTTTCCTTATTGCTGGGATCAATACTGGGGTAGGGGGGCAACAACAACAACAACAACATAATACAAACAAACAAAACAAAACAAAAAGCAATGTAAGGAAGAAGAGCTCACTTTTATGCAGTTTGAGAGGAGAGTCCATCACAATGGGGAAGGCATGGTGACAGGAGCATGAGGCAGTTGCCGACATTGCATCCACAGCAGTCAGGAAGCAGAGAGCTACCAATACTGGTACTCAGCTGTACTTCTCAGTTTCATTCTGTCTGGATCCCATTCCATAAAATGGAGCTGCCCATGATCAGAGTGAGTCTTTTCATTGAAATTAACCTAAGCTAGAAACTTCCTTACAGACATGTTAAGAGGTTTGGATTCTAGGCGAGTCTAGATACTGTTAAGATGAGAAATAATAAAATCATCACAGACAGTTTGCTGGAAAGAATGACAGATGTGGGTAGAAGCATTGTCTCTCTACATGGCACTGAGTGAATGGAGAAAAGAATAAGGAATACCCCTGTGACCTGACCTAGCTGTTGTCTTACCTGACATGAGAAGGGTGAAAAGAAATGACGCTGAACAAAATTCATGAGTTCTACTTGGGTCTCTGTGTCGACTCTCCATGCTTCTGCAACATCAAAGAGCAGGTGCTTAACATTTGGATTTTACTTAGTAAAGAAGCTGGGTTGAAATAAAAAGAGCATTCATCACTAACTTTGGGGTGCGTGAGATCTTCTAGGGAGGCAGCAATCAATATAAATGAGAGGAAGCCACATAAAGATGCCCGTGGATACCCACCTTTATGGATATATCTAGAGAAAGTCACCATGTGCTTGTCCACAATAATTCTGGTTGCAGTTTGGTCCTTTTTAGCACACTTACACATGTATTATGGCAGTTGGTTAAAGAGGCAAATGTGTGAGGAGAATAGAGTGATCAGAACAGATTTTGTCACGTGGTCTTGGTGCCATTCTTGGGTTGTTTCCTCTGTCCACTGCTCTCCACTTATTCTTGTTCATTCCCAGCTTGTTGAATCAACATTTTCCTCAATCTTTGGAAATATTTTCATATTTCAAATGTGGCTTGGAGAGATTGCTTGGTAGTTAATACTGTTTTCCTTTCTTACAGATAACCTGAGTTTGATTTCTAGTACCAGTGTTAGATGATTCACAACTTCGTGTAATGATAGTTCCAGAGTTCGTGATATCCTTTTTTGGTCTCCATGGACACTTTCACTCACAGGTACATGCATACGTGTGTACTCAAATATATCTGTGCACCAACACACATGCACGCACAAACATACATGTGCATACACATGAGCACATACATGTGCACACATGCACCAACATGTACACACATATCATTAAAAATAAAATCTTAAAACAAAATAGGTGGCATATAGCAAATGCTTGGTCTCTCTGATAAGCTTCTTTTTTTTTTTTTAATCAAGAATGCATATTCTCATATTTTTATTGAGTATAATGCAAGGCGAAGTAATTTCAGATATTATTACCTAGACTTTCTTCTCTTTTTTTTTTATTAACTTGAGTATTTCTTATATACATTTCAACAAGTGTTATTCCCTTTCCCGGTATCCGGGCAAACATCCCCCTCCCCCCTCCCCTTCCTTATGGGTGCTCCCCTCCCAACCCTCCCCTCATTGCCACCCTCCCCCCATAGACTAGTTCACTGGGGGTTCAGTCTTAGCAGGACCCAGGGCTTCCCCTTCCACTGGTGCTCTTACTAGGATATGCATTGCTACCTATGAGGTCAGAGTCCAGGGTCAGTCCATGTATAGTCTTTGGGTAGGGGCTTAGTCCCTGGAAGCTCTGGTTGCTTGGCATTGTTGTACATATGGGGTCTCGAGCCCCTTCAAGCTCTTCCAGTTCTTTCTCTGATTCCTTCAACGGGGGTCCTATTCTCAGTTCAGTGGTTTGCTGCTGGCATTCGCCTCTGTATTTGCTGTATTCTGGCTGTGTCTCTCAGGAGCGATCTACATCCGGCTCCTGTCGGTCTGCACTTCTTTGCTTCATCCATCTTGTCTAATTGGGTGGCTATATATGTATGGGCCACATGTGGGGCAGACTCTGAATGGGTGTTCCTTCAGTCTCTGTTTTAATCTTTGCCTCTCTCTTCCCTGCCAAGGGTATTCTTGTTCCCCTTTTAAAGAAGGAGTGAAGCATTCACATTTTGATCATCCGTCTTGACTTTCATTTGCTCTAGGCATCTAGGGTAATTCAAGCATTTGGGCTAATAGCCACTTATCAATGAGTGCATACCATGTATGTCTTTCTGTGATTGGGTTAGCTCACTCAGGATGATGTTTTCCAGTTCCAACCATTTGCCTACGAATTTCATAAAGTCGTTGTTTTTGATAGCTGAGTAATATTCCATTGTGTAGATGTACCACATTTTCTGTATCCATTCCTCTGTTGAAGGGCATCTGGGTTCTTTCCAGCTTCTGGCTATTATAAATAAGGCTGCAATGAACATAGTGGAGCACGTGTCTTTTTTATATGTTGGGGCATCTTTTGGGTATATGCCCAAGAGAGGTATAGCTGGATCCTCAGGCAGTTCAATGTCCAATTTTCTGAGGATTCTCCAGACTGATTTCCAGAATGGTTGTACCAGTTTGCAATCCCACCAACAATGGAGGAGTGTTCCTCTTCCTCCACATCCTCGCCAGCATCTGTTGTCCCCTGAGTTTTTGATCTTAGCCATTCTCACTGGTGTGAGGTGAAATCTCAGGGTTGTTTTCATTTGCATTTCCCTTATGACTAAAGATGTTGAACATTTCTTTAGGTGTTTCTCAGCCATTCGGCATTCCTCAGCTGTGAATTCTTTGTTTAGCTCTGACCCCCATTTTTTAATAGGGTTATTTGTTTCCCTGCGGTCTAACTTCTTGAGTTCTTTGTATATTTTGGATATAAGGCCTCTATCTGTTGTAGGATTGGTAAAGATCTTTTCCCAATCTGTTGGTTGCCGTTTTGTCCTAACCACAGTGTCCTTTGCCTTACAGAAGCTTTGCAGTTTTATGAGATCCCATTTGTCGATTCTTGATCTTAGAGCGTAAGCCATTGGTGTTTTGTTTAGGAAATTTTTTCCAGTGCCCATGTGTTCCAGATGCTTCCCTAGTTTTTTTTTCTATTAGTTTGAGTGTGTCTGGTTTGATGTGGAGGTCCTTGATCCACTTGGACTTAAGCTTTGTACAGGGTGATAAGCATGGATCTGATAAGCTTCTTAAATTGTGGGTTGTTGTGACTGATATGTAGTGTCATAGTTGAATATGGAAATAATGAAAATTAGGCAAATTTAGGAAATTTCTGAATGGGCAGTGGCCAAAAATTAAGTCATAATCTGTTAAGATTCCCAGGTGTTTCTGGCAGAGATCACCTTTCCATGTTACATTAGAAACTTCATTGAAACCTAAGTTCTGATCACACAATGTATGTACTTTGCACTATGCAATTGTAATACCACATAACTCCACGGAATAATGATTCAAACTCCTCCACTCAGAGTTCACAATTGTGCCAGTGTTTTCATTGTAGTTGTAATGTTTTCAAATGCCTTTACGGAAACATATATTCGATTATGAAAGAAAAAGCATTTGATACATTCCCACCACTGCTCCTTAATGTGTAAGTATCAAATTAGTTTATGTTTGGAGTCTATTGTGTTAGACATCAAGCATACTCATCTACTATGATGTAGATTTGCTTTTGTCTTTAATAAATGAAAGAATTACATATATTAAAGGCTTGTTTTAAAATAAGTTTACTTTTCTATATTATCAGAAAATGTCTACTTTTAAAAAGAATTTCATTTATTTTTATCTCTTCCTCCTCTCCCCGAGTCCTTGCCTACATCCACTCTTCCTCTGTTTTTTGTTTTTGTTTTTGTTTTCTTCAGGAAAGAACCTCAATGGATATCAACTAGCCACAACATGACAGTTGTCTACTCATTTTTTTTTAAAGATTCATTTTAATTATATTGTGTGTGTGCATCATTTGTGTGTTAGTATGGGCATGTGTGTGCAGGTGGTGGTGGAGGCCAGAAGAGAGAGTGTCAGATGCCCTGGAGCTGGAGTTAGAGGCAGTTGGGAGTTGCCTGGCCATCTCTACCGCTCCACTGGGTACCTCTTTTATACACCAATCACTGCAGAATTGCTTGAAAGTATCTTGGGTGCACAGGGGTCATGAGTGAAAAACAGTTTAAAAGGCACTGTTCTAGAGCATTAAAGTATGTCGGCAATTGTTTTCTTCACTGGGTTGCAATAAACAGTTCTGCATACATCATTTGCACTGCACATTCTGTGAGCCCTCTGAGACAATTTGCTGCAAGGTTTCTGATTCCAATCTCAAAACTCAGAGATCAGTTAAATGATTTTGCATGTTTATGTGAGGTGATGATGCTTCTTCAAGCAAATGACTCTTCAAGGAAATTCAAAGAGCCATTTTTTTGTATTCCTATTCTTACTGTTCTTTTTGTTTTTTCATAAGACATTTCTTTGGGTTGGGGGCTGGGGAGGTGGCTCAGCAGGTAAACACACATGATGTACAAGTACGATTCAAATCTCCAGCACCCACATAATAAACTGGAGATGGCTTGTGTGCACACATGTAACTTTATTACTGGGTGAGGCAGAGTCAGGAAGACTGAAGCTCACTGGCTGTCAGCTTAGCTCATGGTTCACTGACAGATCTGGTTTCAAAGGAATGAGGTGGAAGGTGATAGAGCAGGACACCTGTTGAGCTCCGCTGGTCCCCCGCCTGTATTCACACCCACACGAAGACCTGTCCATAGACTACCAGAGACAATGCCCACACAGACACACCAAAATACCTTATGGAAAACTTAGCAAGAAAATTATATATGTATATGAATGTGTATGTGTGTGTATGTATGTATGTACGTATGTATGTATATGTATATGTATAAGTGGATGTGTATGTATATGATATGTGTATATATACAATATATACACATATGTAACATTCTGTATTGTGTTTAGAAACCATTTCTGATTAGAAGACTTGTTTGGACTTGCATTTTATAGTCATCTCTCCTTAGAATCAAAGGCTCTGATAAATACCCTCATCTGCATCTTACTACTTTTGGAAGCTACTGCTGATCCGGTGTGCCCACTCAAGTCAGTCAGAGCCTTTTGAGACAATAATTTTAAAGACAGATTTGAATTGATTTCTTGACTTTTTCTGTTAGACAGGAAGAAAATATCAGGGATGTTTTTCTCCAATCTTAACAAGGATTTTCATGATTTGGAGGCTATTAAACAATACTGTGGCTAAACAAACCATGCCATTGGCTTGCCTTCTCTACTATTTCTTATTCTTTCTTAGGTGTCATTCACATATATGCTACTACTGCTATGAGCCTCAGCTTTTCTAGTATAGGTATAGCTGGTACAGATAGACAATTCCATAGGCTCAGGTCTGTCTTAAGAAGACTACAATGGTAGTGAAAATGACTGTGGTCATTGTAGCCTGTATATCCATTATTGAGACAATAATGTGTGACAAAGCACTTCAAACTTAACAACTTAAAACAACAGTCATTTATCCTTGCTTCTCTACCAGTGGGTCACCTGGGTCTGGGCTTCTTGGATGGGATGGGTGGTTGTGCTTCACAGCATTGATCTAGCTAAACTTTACTCTTCACTGCTGGTTAGGCTCCTGTGTTCATCTTGGAGTCTAGACAGAAGGAGCAGTGGCAATCTGAAGAAAAATGGGAGTTATATTGGTGATGACAGCTGCAGTATATGGTCTATCAGTCAGAACTCTCTAAGGTACAGAACTATTAGAATATACATTTAAAAGATTTACTTTATTTTTAATTAAATGTTTGTGTATAAGTTTGTGAATATGGCTGCCTGTAGACGTGGCTGTTAAATCTCATGGAGCTGGAGTTATAGACAGTTATGAGGCAACCAACTTGGGTGTTAGGAACTGAACTTAAGTCCTCTTCAAGAGCACTATGTACTCTGAATTGCTGTGCAATCTCTAGGGCCCCTATTGCTGATCTTTGTTGGGTCATGACTGATAATTAAAGGTCTCTTCAAACTGATTTAGATACATGTTTCTGGTTGCTGCTGATTATGTTTCATAAGAAAGGAATACATCCAGTTAGACAAATACATCTTCCACTTGCATGAGTGAGAAGCAAAGTGTTAAGACCTACTGTGAAGAAGACATATTTCTTAGAGAATTGAGAGACCAGAAAGTGACATAATTAATGAGCTGGGAAGGATGTTTTCCTTATGTCTTTTGGCAAAGAGATGAGTATAGGTGGGTGGTATCAAGTCATCGGAAATCTGACACCCAGTCATGATGTAAGTAAGAAAGAATTTATTTGAATTCAAGATTCCAGAAGGAGGGTCCCTAAAGCAAGCACCCAGAACAGGAAGCTAAGGCATCACATTTCAATTCCAGGAAGAAAGTAGCAAGAGCACCCTGGACCAGAGTGAGGCTTTAAACCTTATAAGCCCTGTCCCCTGTGGCATCCTTTCTCCAGCAAGATGTCATGTCCTAAAGATTGTATACTCTCTCCAAACAGCACCACCGCCAAGAGTCCAGGCATTCAAATACATGAGCCTATGAGACACAGTTCTCATTTAAACCAATACCAGGTCAGTGTTAATGTTCAAAGTTTCAGTAGTTTGGATCTAAAAAATTTAATGCTACAGCTAAATTTTATTGAAGCCCCAGGCTTCATGTTTGATTTATCACACGAGTGGGCTAGAATACACATTGCATGATCCTTCTGTGATCTCTTACACTACGTTAAAAGACAAACACACATTCTTTGTTATTTGGCAGACTCCCCTAGATTACAATTTTTCCTTATGATATGATATGATATGATATGATGATATGATATTTTTTAAGTACAAATACATCAATTAGTTCCCAAATCTACCATATAAGACATCTGTAGTACAAACCATAGAATGATGGCTAAATCTATCCAACTTGCTTTACAAATATAGTTTTATTGAATCAAAAATCCATCCCTTTCTTTACCATGATGTCTACAGCTGTTTCTGTACCACACAGCAGAAATGCATAGCTGAGTCAGGGACTGTTTTATGTCGTAAAGCCTAAAACATCTACTCTTTGACCCTTTGCAGAAAACATTTACTGACTTCTGCTATAGAGTATCTGGGTGGAACAGCGCGCCCATGAAGAAATCCTGGTAGTAGGCAGATAGCCTTGCATTTAAGTGACAGGATTCATTTTGGAGTCTGCATATGAACAGTACTAGGTCTAGATGGGACCTCAACTATGGCTTGAACCAAGGTTCAAATGGTATCTCAAGAGTCCTCTTATTTTCCACCACTTGCCTCTGCTTTGGTTAGTTCAGCTCTCAGGCATAGTTTCTATGAGTGCTAGAAAACATGAGATTATTATTGAAGGTTTATACTTTTTTTAATGGCTGAAAGAAGTTTCCTCTTCCAGCAAGTATTCCAGTATTCACCCCCATTCTATAGAATTTAGCTTTAGCTTGATCAACCTTTGACCACTTAATGTGCTCAGGAGAGTAGAATACTCTGTACATATCATTTTTACTGCAGGCTCTTCCTCTGTCTGTAGCAAGAAACAAAAGCATTCATCTGATAGCTTGGAAGCTAGAGAGGAGTCTCTCCCAATAGGAATAGGAGGGTAACTAAGGATAGCCACAAAGTTGGAGCCAGGCAAACATCCAAGAGTGCTTTTCATGGTTATATTATATTTCTTCACTTTTGCCTCTCGTTGGGATTTCTTCTAAGTGCCTAATTATTGATTTTTGTTTCATCTTGCATCTTGAAACACTTATATTCTATGTCTTTGCACCATCATTTCTGAGCATCTATCCTTTTGCTTCCTGCAAGTTTAAATATAAAAGCTATTGTATAGTATGGACCTCAATGAAGTATCTGAAGGTAGAATCAACCAAGCACAATGTAGGAGAGATAATTAAATTTTAGCATTAGCTAGTCTTTTGCCCCATCCCCAATCAAAGACTGATCAGACCTTCTTCACTCTGGTAGAATTTTTGGAAATTATTCAAACCCCAGCTCTTAGTCAATGATTCCCATAGAGCTTTCCTCTCATCAGACCCCTGGTTCCAATGTCCCAAAACTTGTTATATATTTTTTCTTACATAGTTAATATTTTCTCTACCAGTTAGGATCTGGAGAAATTGGTATTCCTAAAACATTTTAGGGATCTCTGTGAAACACAAATTTATCCTCTGCAATACTAACTAAAAATTTTAAAGGATGTTACCATTGTCGCCATGGTTGAGATGAAGTATTGTAGCATATTATTCTCAGTAGAAGGAACCCCCAACAGAGAAAGGGAGAGAGGAAAGGCTTAGAAGTCCTGCCTCTATTTAGTCTTTCCTATAAAGGTTCCCTCATCGTTAGTAAGCACCTTTTATCACCACAATCATGTTTTAGACTGTGTAGGTATTATGTGACTCTGCAGTAAGAAAATGGGTACCACTAATGACCTTACCCACAATTGCTTCATGAGAGTTTTTTTTTTTAATTTTCCTGAAAGTCTTTGTGTTTTTGTAAGCGAATGTATTAAAATGAATATAATTTGCAGTTAAAATTATCTGCATTCCCAAGGAATGCTGTGCTGTCTGCTTATGTAATCAAAGAGCACTCTCATCTTTGTGACTTAAATCTTTGCTTGGTTACAGTCCAACAGGCTTCCTTAAAATGTCCTCAAAGCATCCCAAACCCTTATCTAAGATATGCCTATGTCCTGCTGTGACACGCGATTGTACTTAGTCATTTAAACAAAAACAATGGGCCATGGTATAAAAATCGAAGACAATACTAAAGAACACTGTAGTCCTAGGTTTGTTAACTCAGAAAAACACAAGAATTATTAGGTGTGCAGGGGATCAAGGTGAAAACATTACAGGTCAAAGATGGGTGGGCGTAAAGTGCCCCAAGGCAAGCTAATCCACCTAGGACACTGGATGGTGAGTCTTTGTCTTGAGCCTAAAATAACTTTGGCTGTTTTTCATCAAATGACAGTAAAAATAGGCAAAGGCTATTTCAGACAAAGAGGCAGAAAATAGGGCTGTGATGCTCTTTCATCATGTGAGAATAATGAACAGATGTGAGACTTGTTGATGTGATCACCCCGTATCTACCTCAGCACCAGGACCTGGCAGGACCTCAGCAGAAAAAGGAGAGGGCAGCTGCTGCATGTGACCAAGATCTGAAAGGACAGCAAATGTATCTTGAGTGTGATCAGTTGAAGGTCCCTGGCTAAGGTCCCCAGTGACACATTCTGAGGACAAGGTAGGAAAATGCCACAGTGGCATTACATGTGACAAAGAAGTCCTTTTGATCCCCATTTTTGGAGTCCTCAAGAACGGATGGGGACTAGGTCTGGGTTTATTACACAGAGATGGCAGGTGTTTCGAAGAAGCTTCCTGGGGCTGTCAGAGCATCTTGGTGCTGGAGGCTGATCTACCTCCCCCTGCCATGTCATTGTCATGCTTCATTGCAGGGACTGCTCTCAATTCCATCTGCTTCCTTTCAGCTTTGAGGATCCACAAGTCCACTCGTGCTGTTGACTCATTGGGGGACATTAACCACTGAGATATCAAGCCATACGAGACTTTGGAAAATACATGAATTTATATGGGGGAACGGGACCCCCAGAGAGATTAAATATTCATGTTTACTCAGCTAGCACATTTTAAAATCTCTAGTCTATTTGCACCATTTTTGAATAGATATTCATGGGGTGCCTGCTGTATGCCAGACACACAGGAAGCCATAGAGGTTGCTAGGATATTATGGAAAATAAAACTGACCTGAAATTTTCTATCATAAAAAGTCAGTAAATAGTTTTAGATAGTGATGCAGGATTATTGGGGAGGGAGGGAGGCTGATGAAGTATCGTTACCTGTGTCACCTGATGATATCTAGGTTATTGGTTCCATTTGACTCTGAGAAATCTAAATGTACTAATGGTTTATGTGTAACGGCCTATACATCTTGCTTTATGAGGCAGATGTGAGCTGGGTTACAAGCATTTCTACCCAGCTCACTTGCTATTGCATTTTGGGACTAATGAAGTTAAAACCAGATCCTGTATGTTGATGTTTGAGATCCCTCTCATCTAGTCCCTGCTGACACTTGTATCCCCAACACCCTCTGAATTCAAGCTCCTTGTACTCCACCTATTCTTCACTCCAATCCAGCATGTCTTTCACTGTGCCTTCATACACAAGACGGAGGGAATATGCAAATGTGATCTGGCATATATTAGGGTGCTGCTCACTGTCCAGGATTCCCTTTAGGATGGATTTCCATTTGTCATCTGAATAAGCTGTGCCTTCACTTCCACTCCCATACTCTTTTCTCAGGAACAGGAGCTAGTCTCACCTCCTTCTTATTGTACACTGAGACTGTTAGAGCATTTCCTGTGATCTGGCTTCATACATGAGTCATTATAAAATCTGATTTCACTGCTAGAATAGGAATTCCTAAACAATGGAGCCTCTGTCCTTGTTCTCCTCCTCCTCTTCCTCCTCATCCTCTTCCTCCCCCTCCTCTTCCTCCTCCTCCCCCTCCTCCTCCCCTTCCTCATCCTCTTCCTCCCCCTCCTCTTCCTCCTCCTCCCCCTCCTCCTCCCCTTCCTCCTCCTCTTCCTCCTCTCCCTCCTTCTCCTCCTCCTCTTCCTCCTCCTCCTCCTCCCCCTCCTCCTCCTCCCCCTCCTCCTCTTCCCCCTCCTCTTCCTCCTCCTCTTCCTCCTCCTCTTCCTCCTCCTCTTCCTCCTCTCCCTCCTTCTCCTCCTCCTCTTCCTCCTCCTCCTCTTCCTTCTCCTCCTCCTCGATATCTTGTGGATCTTGGGGGAAGTTGGAATCTTTGCTCTTATTTACCAGCATTGCTATCCCCTCCCCAACTAGCACCTCTGTAGATAATACCTTCCTCTCCATTTCCCATTTCCTCAGTCCTCAGTCCTAGAGCATTTATGTAGGAAAAACCTGAATTCATCCATGCTCTGTGATCCTAAGGAGAACATTGTTAAGGCACAAGTAAGTTTACATCCAGCTTTCTGAGTGAGAGCAAAGCTTAATTACATTTGATTTAACAGTCATGAACTAGTATATATGTGGCATTTAAGCAGGTCATAACTACACATACTGCTGTGCCATGTAGCAACTTTGAGGCTGACTTCAGTACACTGCCTCCAGCTTTCATCAGCTAGCTTTAATAGCTTTGATCCCAAGTTTTCTAGGATGTTTTGGCCTCCAGACTCCAGTTGACTCCCTAGAGACAGACTTTGAGATAGAAATTTGCTGGGAAGTTCTTTGAGATCCACAACTAGATGAGGAGGGAGGCAGATTTGGTCATCAGAGGACAAAATCAGTGTGACTGCAGGGGAGCACTTGGGTACAGCTCTTCAGAGCTGCACAGAGGTGGTCAGCAGGCCATGTTTGAGCTCTGGGAAATATAGTGCTCAATGGAAGGTGTGGCTGTGTTAAGAGGAATGACTTTGGGGATGGCTGCTTCCCTGGCAAGGGAGGTTCCTAGGCAGAATTACTGCTAGGGAAACAACACTAACTGTGAGAGGTCTGAGGAACATGGAACCCATCACTATTCTGCTTAGTGGCAAAGAGATCCACAGGCTGTTAAAACCTTGTGGTCATTCTGCCAGTAACCCTGGAAATTCTGGGGGCTTTATATCCCTTGGGGGCTTCTCTTAACTCATGACTAATATCCAATCTTTCTTCACCCCATAGGGCACTTCTGAAGCATGGACCATGCAAAATTTTCCCGTGGAGTTAAACTCCATTGGCCTCCATGGGAGGAGTATTTGCTTAGCATCCAATCCTTATTGGATTCTAGATGTCTGTGTCCCACTTCTCAGTCCAAAGCTCTGGATTTTCCCAGAAACATCAGAATGAACTACTCACCCCTGAATTCTCAGCCTTGTCTCAAGAAAACAAAGACAACCAACTGTGTGTGCTTATTGGGCATGTTTTTAACCTCGCTGCCTCTTTAGCCTCAGTTTCTCTATCTGTAAATTGATCATAAAGATAACAATTAATTTGTAGACTAAAACCATGAGCAAGTGCCTACCACTAATACAGTCTGCTGTCAGTGGAGTCTATGTCTTTGAATGCTTCTGTAAATAACATACATGAGTGTTCTTCCTTTCATGGTTCACTAAACAGTGCAATGACTATGTAACAATAACCTTGTTTTAGGTTTTATAACTAATTCAGACACAATTTAAAGTATATGGGAGGATAGTTGTAAGTTCTATGCAAAAATTATACCGTTTTGCCTAAGGGCTGAAGGATTGTGAAGTTTAGATGTTTGTAGAGGGTTCTGAAAATGATCTTTTCCAGATATCAACACAGTCTTGAGTAAACATTGCTATTCATTGCAAATCAAAAGTACATGTGATTCCCAGAATGATTGGCATTAAGGCAAACAGCACCAAATAATGGTGAGCATGTCAGAAAATGGAACTCTTACAGACTGCTGGTGAGAAAGTCCATTAATACAGTCCCCAGAGAATCGGTTTGGGGATTCCCTAGCAAAGTAAGGAGAGTTTGACTGTATGATCTACCTCTATCCAAGAACCTCAATCAGCACAGTACAGAGATTCTTACACATCCATGTTTATTGCTGAATTATTCACTGTAGCCAAGTTAGAGAATCAACATATATGCTCATCAACAGATAGATGGAGTAAAGAAAATGTGGATTATGTCCCCAGTGAAGATTGTTTTCAGACATGAAAAACTGATGTTATGCCATTTATAGAAAAATAGATAGGACCCGAAATTAATCATAGAAAATTAAATGTCAGAATCAGAAAGACAAATGCTATGTTTTTTTTTAATTTGTGGATCCTAGATTTATATATATATATATATATATATATATATATATATATATATATATATTTGTATTTATTTACTTGTGCCATGAAAATAGGCAGGAAAACCATCTAGGAAAAGAAAGGGAGTAGTGGGTAGTGGATAAAGGATGGAGGAGAAAGGGTGTAAAAGGTCATGGTGCATGATATAGTTGAGTTAAAATATGTCTATGATACCACTAGAAGTTCTTCTATTGTTCAGGATATTTTCTTTCTTTCTTTCTTTCTTTCTTTCTTTCTTTCTTTCTTTCTTTCTTTCTTTCTTTCTTCTTTTCTTTTTTAGCTATCCTGGATTTTTTGTTTTTCTACATTGAGTATTGTTATTTCAAGGTCTGTAAAAAATAATATTGGAATTTTGATGGGAATTTTGTCCAATCTGTAGAGTGCTTTTGGCAAAATGGACATTTTTACTACATTAATCCCATTGATTCATGAGCATTGGAGATTTTTTCCATCTTCCAATATCTTTTTCAACTTATCTCTTCAAAGACTTAAAATTCTTGTCATATAGGTATTTCATTGGCCTGGATAGAGTTAAACATCAATGTGTTTTGTATGGTTGCTATTGTGAAGGGTGTTATTTCCCTAACTTTTTTATCAGTTCATTTATCATTTGCATATAGGAGAGCTACTGATTTTTTTGAGTTAACTTTATATACAGCCACTTCACTAAAAGTATTTGTCAGTTGTAGGTAAGAGTTCCCTGTTAGAACTTTTGGGGTCACTTATGTGTACTATTATATCATCTGTGAATAGAAATACTTTGGCTTTTTCCATTCTAATTTGTCTCCCTTTGATCTTCTTTAGTTCTTAATGTTCTCGCTAAAACTTCAAGTACTATATTGAATAGATAAGGAATAGATAAGGAGAGAGTTGATAGCCTTGTCTTGTCTCTGATTTTAGTGGAATTGCTTTAAGTTTCTCTCCATTTAATCTGATGTTGGCTATTGGCTTGCTGTATTTTTGTCTTTATTATGGTATGTGCCTTGTGTCCTGATCTCAAGAGCCTAGCATGATTGTCATCAGAGAGGTTTTACCAAGCAACTACTGGAAAAAGATTCAGTGATCTACAGCCAAACATTAGGGAGAGCTTGGGAAATCATGCAGTAAAGGGGAGGAAAGATTGTAGAAGCCAGAGGAGTCAAGGATACAACAAGAAAACCTATACAATATATTAACCGGAGCCAATAGGGACTCATATAGACTGAACCGCCAACCATGGAGCATACATGCAGCTGAGCTAGGCCCTCTGTATCTAGTAACAGTGTAGCTTGGTCTTCATGTGGGTAACAGTGGGAGCAAGGGCTGTCTCTGACTCTGTTACCTGCTTTTGAGACCGTTTTCTCCTACTGGGCTGCCTCATTTAGCCTCAATAGGAGAAGATGGGCCTAAAGTTACTGCGACTTGATATGCCAAGGATGGTTGATATCTCTTGGAGGTTTCTCATTTTCTGAAAAGAAAGGGAGGAGTGGATTGAGATGAGGTTGAGGCAAGGACTGAGGGGAGAGGAGGGAGGACACACTTTGGTCTGGGATGTAATGTAAATAAATAAATTAATTAATTGAAAAGAACAAAATAAGTTTAACAACATAAGCATAACTGCCATCTTAGTCTGTAAAAATCTAGACTTTTCTCCTTCAGGCAAAACCAAAATGGGAATGAAGTTAGCTTCTCAGAAAAGCAGCTTTTTCCTAACGTGTTCTGTCTGCTGCAGGCTTTGCATATACCCGTTTTCAGTCTATGGCTTATTTTCTTTAAAGGTATTCTTTGTCAAACAGAATTTTTAAATTTCTAATCTTCCCTCATAGTCATTGCATCTTAAATGTTCCTGAAGAAAGCTTCCTGATTTAAAAATATAAATAAGTAAATTTTGTTTATGAAGCCCATCATTATGTACAATAACTCTATGCCAACTTTCAAAAAGAGAAAGCCATTCTTAGCCTAGTAACAAGTGGATGTGTAGCAGAATAAGAATTCCAGATGGCTCAGCATTCTGCTGAGGATGGGCTGCATCTGTGGAGTGGGAAGGGAACCTCTTTCTACACTCACATCCTTCCTTTTCCATGGCTTCAGTGTTGCCCACAAGCACTGTTCAGGCAGAGTCCCAGAAGGGAGTGCAACATTGCCTTCAATATCTTGATTATTTATTTTAGGTAGGAGAAGAAGAAATCCCCAAAGGCAAGATACTGAGTGTTATTTTGTGTTTCTGTTTATTGAATGTCCTGATTAGTGCATCCTTATAAAGTGCCACTTGAGCTAATTAAATTAACTTGCATTGAAACTTGCATCTACTTTCATATGCTAAATCAAATGGAAATGCCTTGTAGTTGAGAATGTGCATTTCACTAGGAAAAAAGAAAACTGTCTCTTTGAATGGGGATTATGAGGGATATAGAGCTTCTCTGGGTGGGAGACATCAAAGATCTCTGTAGGTTTATATTCTTCCAAATCTACTTTTAATAAGTGTTTTAACCTCTTTGTGTCTGGGTTCACTTCCATACCTCCCCAGATACAGCAAAGAAGCGGGACATAAACATTCATGCTACCTCTAGGGATTTCTAACTATAAAGCATACTCTGTGGCTGTAATTCTCAGACTCAACCACCCAGGCCTAGATCAAGTCTAGCACATGGAGTTGAACTTACCAAGGTACCTCTTCTTGATGAACTGTAGCTGATACTTTAGAATGATGCTTTAGAAAGTTGGTTTTGGTACTCAGTGGGATAGTGTGGAGAATGTCAGTACCATGTACTATGGAATCTGGATAGGAAATCATTGTCTTCATTTACCCAGAGCTTCAAGTCTCTGTAGAGGTTCTGTAGAGATTCAGTTTTTCCATAGGAAAAGTTCCTACTGTATTACACATTGGATATATATCAAATTGGGTACACACACACACACACACACACACACACACACACACACACACACATATATATATAAAATTTGGCCAGGTGCCCTTATTTCATGTTGGGATAACTTCCTACTAAACTCAGGTGGGAAGTCACCTGAAGTCAAATTCATTCACTATACTTAAAGGAACAAACTTTGTAGTTAAGCCTGATACACCTGCAATGTGCTCAGAACATTCCCTTAAGCCTACAGTTTGGCACAGTAATGTGACACAATGTCTATTGTGAAATAAAGTATGAATAGTTTGTGTGATTTGTGGAATACCTATGTCTCTCAAAAGCTGGCCACAGAGAGCACTATTGTTTGACATGTTATTCTCCTGGGTGACCATGTGACTGTGTGGTCTGGTGGCTCACTGTCCTGTCCAGTTTCACCAGAGAGGATCTCATATTACATATAGCTAGCAAAGGGAAGGTCACAATTCAACAGTTGGAATGTGGTTTCTTTTAAGTGTGTATTGCTTTCTCATGATCAGAAAGTTATGAAAGTTGTAACTCAAAGCATCAGTTTGTAGACTATCTGTATTTGTTTATCAGAACCCTAAAAAGAGAGGACTCTGAGTACCAGAAAATGTTAGTGGCCCTTTAGCCATTGTATTAGTCCAGTCTCTCTAGAGGAACATAATCAATAGGATGAATGTGTGTGTGTGTGTGTGTGTGTGTGTGTAAAACTTTATTTTCAAATTTCCATGTGGTAAAAGTGAACTTATTATTATGAGTTACGTGAAATATCCTTTTTGAAATTTACCAAACAGTTGAACCATGAAACACCACTTATGCTAAGACAGAACATTTCTTCCCACAAACATCCCATAAAATACCCATATTAGCCATTTGTAATCTTCTTAGTATAGATACCTGTGTGTGCATGCAGAAGTCAGGCAGGATGTTACTTCCTTTCCTCAATGCTCACCACTGAATCTGAAGCTTGCTTTTTTGGGGGTGGGAGTGGGGGTAGGGGGTGGGGCTAGGCCGTACATCTAGTGAGCTTTAGGCTCCTCCTGACTCTATTTCCCAACTTTGTCATTATAGACACATGTGGCATGTCCCAGCATTTATGTGGGTGCTGTGGATTTGAACTCAAGTCTTTTCACTTTTGCAGCAAGCATTCTTTAACCATGGAGCCTTCTCCACAGACCACTACTCTTTTAACCACAGAGACCACTGAAGCCTGAGTTCTGATGTGCTGATGGTTACAGTAGACTGCTGGGTCTCAAATCGAGGCAGAGAATGGTACTGAGAAGAATTTTTGAGGGATTTTCTTTATCTACATTCTCAACACACACATACACACACACACACACACACACACACACACACACACACACACACACACGCACGCACACACGATATGGAAACCATAGACACCGAGACACAAAGAATACTGGAGTCTAAAAAGGAGTGGAAATAGGAGAAGAATATTCAGAGGCAGAACTAACTGGAGAACAGTGGCTTGTTCGGTACTTGTATTGGGTTTCTGTCAGCTTTGTAGCTCCTCCACCCTGCACCCTTGCTTGGTGACTGATCCAGTCTGTCCTGCTATTACTACGCCCTCTACAGGATATCTTTGAGCAGTGCCCAATATGCACATCCTTTTAAAAAGATTTCCCAAATCAGAAAGCGTTCCTTTACTTAATCATTCCTCAATTACTCAGCATGCCAGAGCTTCAGATGAATAAAAAATCATGTGTGGAAAATGCATCTCCTTCAGCCATCTAAATTTTTGGCAGAAATATTAAAATTGCAGGCATAGTTTTCCATTAGGACACTGGCTATCTATATTCCTTGATGAGATCTTATCAAACCTGAGGTAAATGTGTATACTTCAGTAGCTCACAGCGATTGTATGCCTTTGTGTTTCAAATCTCTGTATGAAACATTACAAATGTCAAAATGTGTGTCATTCTCTACATAAAATTTTTTGCCAGAGAATGGGAGGAATTTGCTCTTGAGTCACTGGTGTCATGGCTGACAGGAATACTGATGAGGTGGGTGAGCTGAGGAAGAAAGGGGGAGAGAGCACAGACACAGGCCTTGAGATGTATATCTAGCACTGGTGAATTTTTCTTGTGTACTTTCATACCAATAACACCCATTTGATCCCAATTCCTCTGTGCAAAGCCACCATCTTCTCATAGAGCAACTCATCAGAATGCAGACCAGGAGTAACCTGGAGCTTTGAGATTGGTTTAATGTTTTAGAAGATGATAATTTCTGCGTGTGTTTGGGGAAGAAAATCTTCTATGGGTACCCAGCTCACTATTGGAAGGGAGACTCCTGGGCTGGTGGTCTTGAGTTGTTTCAAAAAACAGGTAAAGCAAACCATGAGGACAAGTCAGTAAACAGCAGTCTTCCATGGTCTCTGAATCAGTTCCTGCCTCCAGGTTCCTGCCTTAAGATTTTTAGTCTGACTTTCCTGGAGAATGAACTTGCAAGTTTTAAGATGAATTAGATCATTTCCTCACCAAGTTGCTTTGGTCATGGTATTTTATTACAGCAATGAAAAAGTAACTAACATAGCTAAGTTAAGGAAGGAAATGAGCTAGAGTAGTGGGTTTGGGATAGAGGGATTTATATCTCTTGAGACAAATGAGGTCAGTCTCCACTGTGGGCATGTGAAAGTTGCTATTTCCTGGAAATCCAGGCACATATAACCACTCTAAGTAGTGGAGTCAGCCTGAGACCCTACAAGTTCTACCTGTAGCTCTGCTTTCGGTGGCTTTTCTCAGCTTCCTTAGACAATCTCGTTACTTTATTGGTTCACTGGCGAGTTGATTTTAGTGTCCCAGTCTGGAGATGTGGCTTTCATTGTGCAACCTCTACACCCATAGCATCACCTCAGGCCTCGAAAATAGAATAGCTTCAGGCATCTGGCGTAGTAATCTGTAGTTCAACAATCCTCACTGGTATTCTGATCACACTTGGGTGTCTTCCTTAGTGTTCCCATTGTTGTGAAGAAACACCATGGCCAAGGCAAATTTTTATAAAGGCTAACATTTAGTTGGGGCTAACTTACAGTTTCAGAAGTTCCGTCTATTATGATCATGGTGGGAAGCATGGCACTGAACAGGCAGACATAATGCTGGAGGAGCCAAGAGTTCTACATCTTGATTCAAAGACAGCCAGGAGGAAGCTCTCTTCCACACACTGGGAAGAGACTTCAAAACTCACACCTCCATGTACTTCCTCTAACAAAGCTACACCACCTCCAAATGGCCACACCTCCTAATGGTGCCATGTCCTATAGGCCAAATGTATTGAAACCACCATACTGGGCAAAGGACCAAGTCTGTGTATCTTCAGTACAAGGGAGTCCCAAGGGACTCATTCAAAGCACACATTTGTGTCTTCTCGCACATTCGTTTACCTTGCTTCTCATTAAGGAAGTCTAATATCCAACCTAAAGGGAGGGGAACTATATGAAAGGAGGCTCTTAGCTTCTCTTTTGAAAAGTGGAGGAAGCTCAAAGAGGGTCAGAGTGATGGCAAATTCACAATGAATGAACTAGTTCTAGCAGGAAAAAGTTACAGAGTTGACAAGGGTTTGAAGTAATGAATAGTAGCCATAAGCAGTAGGAAGGGAGGTATTTGCTGAGCTTGCTTCTCTCCTTTTGCCTTGACAGGTAATACTCCACTGAACGTTTTCTACAGGCTCCAGATCCAGGTGGCCATTCTTGAAGTGTGCAGTTTCCACATCTGGGGACAGTGGTGACCTCTGGTGGTCTCAAACAGAGGCTAGATTGTTGTTCTATGTTAAAGTGAGGCAGCTACTCCCTGGTATGTAAAAAATTCAGTCACAATCCATTTACTCAATCGTTTAAGCCAGAGTGAAAAGTAAATAATATTTAAGAAACTTACAAAGCAAGTGTGGAACCATTTTTTTTTCACAATTCGTGGTTTTACTTAACGAGCTTCAGCACCATAGGACAAGAGTTGGCCCCAAAGGCCTCAATCAGCTAGACTATTGAACAGAAACACAGAATGTAAATTAGTTTTTAACTAAAATCATACTGCTATTACTTTTTATGGAACCCATAATTTCTGGTGAAGAACAGGCATATAGAAAACCGTTATTATGGAAATGCCTTGCGGGATTTGACCAGCCGCCTTTGAATGGTGAAGGAATACTTGGTGGCTGATTTATATGCTGCAAGTGGCTGTGTAGAGCTAAATGCATGCCACGAGGTTCTTAATAATGCAGCTTTCAGGGCCATGTGGATTGCATACTTCATCATTTCGTTCCACGTTGGTTATATTTACTTACTTGCAATTATAAAGTAGGGGAGACATGTTTTCTTTCAATTACAATCTTTTGTAGATCTGTAGAAAAGGTAGATCTTCTCTTCGAGACTCTTGGTAAACTATTCATTCTTCATGGAGACAAAGAGAAAAGGAAAGAAAAACCATCAGACAGGGTTTTGCTTTTGAAACCTGGTAACTGAAAATAAAAGGTTTTGCTTGCTTGTTTTGTTCTCTTCCACTGAGCTTCCTCAAGGCAGCTGAGGACTGTGAAAGTCAGTGATGTTCAGAACAGGACCGATGCTTACATCACCAATTTTACACATTAATGACTCCATATAATCCCAAAGTTCGAAGGATTCAGCATCTCATTTCTACCTGCACCCTGGAAAGGTCGGGCTCTAGGTCTCAGACCCCAGAGTGTGTCAGGTCAATGAAGTGGAAGGCCTTCTACAGTGCAGAGGGTGCTCTGTCTTCTCATCGGGCTCTGAGCATAGTGCCCATAACAAATTCCTGTGGTGGCTGGAGAGTAGCGTGGATTGGCATGGAAAGAAGGAGCTGATGAGGATGGCTCTGGGCTTGTCACAACAGTCTTCCAGCGCACCTCTCACGGTCAGGATGCATTGTTAGCCAACACTTTCCTAGTCACCATGGGACCTGGTTGTAAAAGTAGAAGACAGTGTGCACACGGCAAAGAGAATGCACTTCAATGATACGTTCACACTTGATGCTGCCAATCAGAATTCACTCAGTACCCTTGCCTCAGCTGCCTCCATTATAATCTTAGGGTAATAACATTGACTTGGCCATTATACATGACAGCTACCATACCTGGATCAGGGAAGTAGATGATGATTAAAATGATGATGATGATGATGATGATGATGATGATATGTGTGTGTGCGTGTGTGTGTGTGTGTGTGTGTCTGTATGTATGTGAATGTAGGTTGTCTGTCACAGTGGGAACGTAGAGGTCCAATATTAGCCTTCCCCTTTCATCTTCTTTGAGACAGGGTCTCTTTGTTGTTTTTTCACTTTCTATTCTGGGCCTTATGGCCTGTGAACTTTTTTCTGGCCTTTCGCTTTTTCCAATCACCTTTTGGGAGAACTGGGCTTGCTGCTCCTGGATCTACCATATCCACCTTCTATCCTTGTAGAAGTTATGGGGATTCGAAGTCCTCATGCTTGGGCAGCAAGCACTTTACCCACTGGGCCATCTCTGCAGCTGCTGGGAACCACAGACGTTCTCTTGCAGCCTGCTTTGCTTATCAGACAGGGGGTTCTCAGTCTTGAACAAAAACATCTGTAAGGCAGAATGAAGGCCTCTTTTCCCAAACCCTAAAGCTCCTCAGATCAGTTTGCATGTGCAGTGACTTATGGGGTCTAGGCACATAGTAGGTACTCAGCACAGATTGAAGGTGGTGGAATTGAAAGGTTCCCTTAATTAAAGCAGAAGGAAATTGGTAGTTGTTGGCATATCATGCCAGAGCCAGCAGGAGGGCTAACTAGACAGGAAGCAGCCATCTGCAAGGACTATGCACAGCTCACCCCACTGAGAATGTTAATTATGTGTTTAAAGGGAGACAGGGAGCCCTGGTGGCTTTTGGCACACAGCAGTGGGAAAGGGGTGGTCCAGGGACAGAATACTAAATACTCTCTCCAGTTTGTGTTGCCAGCTCTTTGCAGCCCTGGAGAGAGAACATGTGTGTTCCTAAAAGATAGCACTGTGTCCGTTCATTTAGGAGGACTGCTTCATGCCTCTTCTTCTTCTGATGAATATATAGGTACTTTGCTCACCTATGGGATGCTGGTGACCATGGATGCATATGGGTGTATGCAGAGGGCACAGGTCAACCTTGGGCATCTTTCCTAATCTGCTGTTCATCTTATTTTTCTGTTGATGTTGAAGTAGTGTTTCTCAGTAGCTTGGAACTCACCATTAGATGACGATTACTGGCAGCAAGCCCCAGTGATCTACTTGGTTCTGCCTCCCTTGTTCCAAGATGGTACACGTGTACTACCAGACTTGGCATTTTTATGTAGGTTTTGAGTACCACATTCAGAGCCTCAGCCCTGGATGTTTCTTAGTCCCTTTTACAGCCTTGTCCAAACATTCTATTCTAAAGTTCTCCAGTTCTGCTCAACTCTGGTTCATTATGGCTCCTCTCCATCCTCATATATTAAGCATACATTAAGTGTGGAAAATACAAGCTCATTAAGGCCAATATTAAATATATTACCAGAATTTTAGTATGTGTCATTCTGGACTTAATAATTCTATGTTCCTAACTCTATCTTAAGGAAGTATAAAATGTAGTGTGTGTACAAACTTAAAGTTTAGAAGCAGCTGCAAGATTTATCAGTAAAGAGTTACTTGAATAAATCTTGGTATAGTCATTTTACATAACTGTTAAAATGAATAAAGTATATTTCTGTGTAGTGACTTGGCTCTGTTATGCTGAGAGGAAACATTCTGGAATACTCTATAAGATCCCATTTTTATGTATAGATAATCATGTCCACTATTCATTTGCTCAACATATATTTATTGAGCATGTACTACCTGCATGTACTGACAAAAAGATTCAAAACTAATCATGTGTTCTTTGTGGCGATTAAATTTTCACACAGGAGAATGAACAAGAAACATAATAAAAAGTGGTGCTACCTAATGTGTCAAAAGGTAATTAGCATTAAGGATAAATAGTGGAGTGGGCAGCTGTATCCTCTGAGACTCATGGGTCCTGGAGAAAGACAGGCGGGCTTCATTTTGAGCTAGCTCTTTAGTTTTGCAGAAGCCGAAAGGCTTCTTGATTCTTCCCAACTTCTCTCAGCCCATAAGACCTTCCCCGGTCTACATGTAAATATTCAGTGTTGGGGTAGAAATCTCAGCTTCCGTCTGGACCAATCACAATTGGCTAACATTATTCCACGTGGAAAGGTTTAATGAGAGAAGAAGTGTAGAGGAGAAGAGGAGTAAAGGCCGGCCATGAGCACGTGGAGGGAAAGTAGGAGGGGAATGGGGAGAGAAGGGAGAAAGCAGAAGAGGGGAAGTGGGGAAGAGGGCAAGAGCAAGGGACAAGAGAGCAAGAGATCAAGAGAAGAGAATGAGGAGGGGGCAAGCAGCCCCTTTTATAGTGTCAGGCATGCCTGGCTATTGCCAGGTAAGTGTAGGGGTGGAGCTTAGACAGAATGCCAACAGGTAGGATTCCTGTCCTTCTTAAAAGCTAAGTGAAGTTGAATTTTCTTTATCCTTGAGTTCCATGGGAATCAGGTCTGCCTGTCTCTTGCCCTTGAGTAAAAGTTCTTTAAAGAATCTTGGACTTTGACGATCTTGGGTTTTATTCTTCTACCCAGGGTCCCTATCCTGGCTGTTGATGCAACTGTTCTCCTACCTCACCAGTGGCTTGCAAAGACACTGTCTCAGATGCTGATCTCTGAGACTCCCCTGGGATGCCTTACTTCTTTGTTTTCTACCTGTTAGATAGTATCCTGGGAAAACTTACCTTCTTCCACACACACCCCTGGATGACTTCATTTAACATTCTTTTAAATTTTATGTTTCGATTTCTCTGGAATTTGGATGATCATGTCTACCTTTGTTCTCAGCTTTCCATTTCACATGACTAACTATTGGGGATCATCTTGTTGAAAACTGAAATTACAATGCTTTTTAAGTTTATTGATTTATTTTTAGTGTGTGTGCATGTGTGCGTATGTGTGTATGTGTGTGTTATATACATAAATGTAGGTGTATTTGCACATTTAAAAATTAAGGCCAGTATCTCTCACTGAACCTGGAGCTAAATAATTTGGCTAGACAGGTATCTTCCAGTCCTGGGAGTTTATGTAGGTCCTAGAGATCCAAATTCAGGTTCTCACACTTGTCCATCATTGCCCTAACTCACACCCTTCCTCTTCAACTAAGTCTTCTCCTACTGTAGGTTTTTCTCCTGCAACACTGTGTAATTGAGCTAAAAAATGAATTTACCTATTTTGAAAATATGTCCATTTCATTTCTACTGTATTGGTCCTAGTGTTTGGCACTTATAGAGTGCCAAATGTACTGGATGTTTGATAGTATGGAGGAAAAATTAAAGATGGATTTGTGGTAGGGATGTCACTGGGACTTGCTCCACTCTGCTCATTTTCTGCTTAACAAATAGGAATTTGATATTTATTATCTGGTTTGGATCTTGACTGGGTCCCACTACTGATTCTCAGCCAGAAGCATTTAGACCATCAGGTTTCTTTCCAGGCCCAGCCATGAAACAATGCATGTATCTCCAGCATGTGTACTTTCCTTATCTCGGGGGCTTAAAATAACTGGCTGGAATCTCTTGGAGAATGTGGAACACAAGTGAAATAAAGTGTGTGTGTGTTTGTGTGTGTGCGTGTTTGTGTGTGTGTGTGTGTGTGTGTGTATGTGTGTATGTGTGTATGTGTGTGTGTGGAATCCCTTCAATCTCCTTTTTAGGAAGAAAACCCTGAAATAAAGCTGCTTATTGAGAACATCCACTGGGCTTTCTATAATTCAGAATATACTAGCCACTAAGGTTATTACGTTATTTGTCACAGCAGGTAACATTTATTACTCTAATTTTTATAATGCCTTTTTTAATAGAAAAAGGAGGAAAAATACTGTTTTCTATTAGAAGAGGTGTTTACTTATCATGACAGTCCTATGCTTTTAAATCAAGACGGAGAATATTTTCCCCCATGATCACAAAAAATGCAACCAGTCACTCTGTCCATACCTTTAAGAAGAATACTCATAGCAACAACACATGTTGTCAGTCCTCACACTACACTGTCTCTTATATTTCTGGAACAGCTAAGGGAGTCTGGTCCTTGTTATCGGGAAGGGGACCCTTAACTTGTCTGTAGTGACACAGGAATCCAACGTGGCCCTGGAGGAAAAGACATTGGGTGCATATGGCTCTCAATATGGGTGAGGATTGGCCTGGAGGCTGTGGATCTGCTTGTGCACGGGCAACCCTCCTCAGGAGAATCCCATGAGGCGTGGTGCAGTAGATGTTATTTGTCTGAGGAGATCGCCATCATGGGCTGAGTCAAGCCCCTTCTCCTCTCTCACTTATATATTGACATCCTAGTCCCTGTTATGGAGTAAGGTCTTACAAGAGGCCATGCAGGTAAACTGTGAGTGTGGAGACAGTCCTCTGTTCAATGAGACCGTTGTCTTCAGGTGAACAAGGGAGAGGGACATAGACACACAGAGACCACTGAATGTGCAAGAGAGTGGGCCACAGAAAGAGGCCTCCAGATGAACTAACTCTTTTCACCTTGAATAAGGAGTTAATACATTTCTGTTGTTTCAACCGTGAGTCCATGATATTTTGTTCTGATACTCTTGACAGTACAAAATCATGTTTGCTGAGACTCTGAGCTCATACACAAATGCAGCCATCATCAGTCATTGATTGTTCTTGACAGTTTATAGCACACGTCTATAGAGAGACCCACACACGATACATTTGCAACAATTCTTCCACCTAGCTTCTGTTTTGTCAGCTTCTGACATGCCTTGAGCTCTGGGTAAACATACTTGCTATGGATGTAGTGGGGAATCCATTCTGTGTTCTGGAGTTAGGTTCACATCAATCTTCACAGTGTCAATGATTTGCTCCTATTCCTGCACGGCCCACTTATCTGTTGATCTTCAGCCTCTGTTTCTCAGCTATTTCCTTAATGGCTCTTTGAGTTGTTCTTTATCATTTTTATGAGGTACATATGGGACATTAGTAAATCCATTGCTATGATTGCATGTCTCCTGACAGCCATTGTGGTTCACAAGTTTTTGTGAGACACAGCACAGGTAGGTAAGGCCACAGTAGAGGATATATCATGCAGGTCTGCTTAGCTTCAGGCAGCGTTCTGAGAGTGCTTGGGGAAGTTTGGCCCATTCGCTTGCCGTTGGCTGAGGTATTCTAGAGCTGTGTGCAGGTCCTTAGGAAAATACACATCCAGAGTGTATGGCTGTAAAATGTTAAAGGTAGAAGAGAATTTTAGACAATACTATTGCAGAGGCAGATGCCTAAGTGTGAAATCGCTACTGATATGAGTTGGAAGTGTTGGCTTATCAATTGCTTTGCTCTCCTATTACAGCAAAGAATGGCCTTCTTTATCATGAATTTACATGGTACCTGAATATGTCTATTTGCGAATGGACTTAGAATAGGTTCACAATAGCCTGAGGAAAAAGAAGCACCCTTTAACTAAAAACGAAAGTCCTAGGAAAATTGAAGATTATTTTATGTGAGGATTCCCATGTCTTTAAAAAATATTTGGTAATTCTTTCTGTGTGTCTCTATGACTGTCCATTATCTCTTTTTCTGTTTGTCTCTTTCTCCATCCACCCCCTGTTTGTGTGGATATGTACACATGAGTGCAGGTGCCCATAGAGGCCTAAAGAAGACAATGAGTCCCCTTGAGTTGGCATGACAGGTGGATATGAGCAATCTTACATAGAAACTGACAACCAAATTAAGGTCCTCTTCAAGAACAGTTAATATTCTTTTTTTTTTATTAACTTGAGTATTTCTTATATACATTTCGAGTGTTATTCCCTTTCCCGGTTTCCGGGCAAACATCCCCCTCCCCCCTCCCCTTCCTTATGGGTGTTCCCCTCCCAACCCTCCCCCCATTGCCACCCTCCCCCCATAGACTAGTTCACTGGGGGTTCAGTCTTAGCAGGACCCAGGGCTTCCCCTTCCACTGGTGCTCTTACTAGGATATTCATTGCTACCTATGGGGTCAGAGTCCAGGGTCAGTCCATGTATAGTCTTTAGGTAGTGGCTTAGTCCCTGGAAGCTCTGGTTGCTTGGCATTGTTGTACTTTTGGGGTCTCGAGCCCCTTCAAGCTCTTCCAGTTCTTTCTCTGATTCCTTCAATGGGGGACCTATTCTCAGTTCAGTGGTTTGCTGCTGGCATTCGCCTCTGTATTTGCTGTATTCTGGCTGTGTCTCTCAGGAGCGATCTACATCTGGCTCCTGTCGGTCTGCACTTCTTTGCTTCATCCATCTTGTCTAATTGGGTGGCTGTATATGTATGGGCCAAATGTGGGGCAGACTCTGAATGGGTGTTCCTTCAGTCTCTGTTTTAATCTTTGCCTCTCCATTCCCTGCCAAGGGTATTCTTTTTCCTCATTTAAAGAAGGAGTGAAGCATTCACATTTTGATCATGTGTCTTGAGTTTCGTTTGTTCTAGGGATCTAGGGTAATTCAAGCATTTGGGCTAATAGCCACTAATCAATGAGTGCATACCATGTATGTCTTTCTGTGATTGGGTTAGCTCACTCAGGATGATATTTTCCAGTTCCAACCATTTGCCTACGAATTTCATAAAGTCATTGTTTTTGATAGCTGAGTAATATTCCATTGTGTAGATGTACCACATTTTCTGTATCCATTCCTCTGTTGAAGGGCATCTGGGTTCTTTCATTTTCTGGCTATTATAAATAAGGCTGCGATGAACATAGTGGAGCACGTGTCTCTTTTATATGTTGAGGCACCTTTTGGGTATATGCCCAAGAGAGGTATAGCTGGATCCTCAGGCAGTTCAATGTCCAATTTTCTGAGGAACCTCCAGACTGATTTCCAGAATGGTTTTACCAGTCTGCAATCCCACCAACAATGGAGGAGTGTTCCTCTTTCTCCACATCCTCGCCAGCATCTGCTGTCACCTGAGTTTTTGATCTTAGCGAATCGCACTGGTGTGAGGTGAAATCTCAGGGTTGTTTTCATTTGCATTTCCCTTATGACTAAAGATGTTGAACATGTTTCTCAGCCATTCGGCATTCCTCAGCTGTGAATTCTTTGTTTAGCTCTGAACCCCATTTTTTAATAGGGTTATTTGTTTCCCTGCCATCTAACTTCTTGAGTTCTTTGTATATTTTGGATATAAGGCCTCTATCTGTTGTAGGATTGGTAAAGATCTTTTCCCAATCTGTTGGTTGCCATTTTGTCCTAACCACAGTGTCCTTTGCCTTACAGAAGCTTTGCAGTTTTATGAGATCCCATTTGTCGATTCTTGATCTTAGAGCATAAGCCATTGGTGTTTTGTTCAGGAAATTTTTTCCAGTGCCCATGTGTTCCAGATGCTTCCCTAGTTTTTCTTCTATTAGTTTGAGTGTGTCTGGTTTGATGTGGAGGTCCTTGATCCACTTGGACTTAAGCTTTGTACAGGGTGATAAGCATGAATCGATCTGTATTCTTCTACATGTTGCCCTCCAGTTGAACCAGCACCATTTGCTGAAAATGCTATCTTTTTTCCATTGGATGGTTTTGGCTCCTTTGTCAAAAATCAAGTGACCATAGGTGTGTGGGTTCATTTCTGGGTCTTCAATTCTATTCCATTGGTCTATCTGTCTGTCTCTGTACCAATACCATGCAGTTTTTATCACTATTGCTCTGTAATACTGCTTGAGTTCAGGGATAGTGATTCCCCCTGAAGTCCTTTTATTGTTGAGGATAGCTTTAGCTATCCTGGGTTTTTTGTTATTCCAGATGAATTTGCAAATTGTTCTGTCTAACTCTTTGAAGAATTGGATTGGTATTTTGATGGGGATTGCATTGAATCTGTAGATTGCTTTTGGTAAAGTGGCCATTTTTACTATATTAATCCTGCCAATCCATGAGCATGGGAGATCTTTCCATCTTCTGAGGTCTTCTTCAATTTCTTTCCTCAGTGTCTTGAAGTTCTTATTGTACAGATCTTTTACTTGCTTGGTTAAAGTCACACCGAGGTACTTTATATTATTTGGGTCTATTATGAAGGGTGTCGTTTCCCTAATTTCTTTCTCGGCTTGTTTCTCTTTTGTATAGAGGAAGGCAACTGATTTATTTGAGTTAATTTTATACCCAGCCACTTTGCTGAAGTTGTTTATCAGCTTTAGTAGTTCTCTGGTGGAACTTTTGGGATCACTTAAATATACTATCATGTCATCTGCAAATAGTGATATTTTGACCTCTTCTTTTCCGATCTGTATCCCCTTGATCTCCTTTTGTTGTCTGATTGCTCTGGCTAGAACTTCAAGAACTATATTGAATAAGTAGGGAGAGAGTGGGCAGCCTTGTCTAGTCCCTGATTTTAGTGGGATTGCTTCAAGTTTCTCTCCATTTAGTTTAATGTTAGCAACTGGTTTGCTGTATATGGCTTTTACTATGTTTAGGTATGGGCCTTGAATTCCTATTCTTTCCAGGACTTTTATCATGAAGGGGTGTTGAATTTTGTCAAATGCTTTCTCAGCATCTAATGAAATGATCATGTGGTTCAGTTCTTTCAGTTTGTTTATATAATGGATCACGTTGATGGTTTTCCGTATATTAAACCATCCCTGCATGCCTGGGATGAAGCCTACTTGATCATGGTGGATGATTGTTTTGATGTGCTCTTGAATTCGGTTTGCCAGAATTTTATTGAGTATTTTTGCGTCGATATTCATAAGGGAAATTGGTCTGAAGTTCTCTTTCTTTGTTGTGTCTTTGTGTGGTTTAGGTATAAGAGTAATTGTGGCTTCGTAGAAGGAATTCGGTAGGGCTCCATCTGTTTCAATTTTGTGGAATAGTTTGGATAATATTGGTATGAGGTCTTCTATGAAGGTTTGATAGAATTCTGCACTAAACCCGTCTGGACCTGGGCTCTTTTCGGTTGGGAGACCTTTAATGACTGCTTCTATTTCCTTAGGAGTTATGGGGTTGTTTAACTGGTTTATCTGTTCCTGATTTAACTTCGATACCTGGTATCTGTCTAGGAAATTGTCCATTTCCTGAAGATTTTCAAATTTTGTTGAATATAGGTTTTTATAGTAAGATCTGATGATTTTTTGAATTTCCTCTGAATCTGTAGTTATGTCTCCCTTTTCATTTCTGATTTTGTTAATTTGGACGCACTCTCTGTGTCCTCTCGTTAGTCTGGCTAAGGGTTTATCTATCTTGTTGATTTTCTCAAAGAACCAACTTTTGGTTCTGTTGATTCTTTCTATGGTCCTTTTTGTTTCTACTTGGTTGATTTCAGCTCTGAGTTTGATTATTTCCTGCCTTCTACTCCTCCTGGGTGTATTTGCTTCTTTTTGTTCTAGATCTTTTAGGTGTGCTGTCAAGCTGCTGACATATGCTCTTTCCTGTTTCTTTCTGCAGGCACTCAGCCTTCTGAGTTTTCCTCTTAGCACAGCTTTCATTGTGTCCCATAAGTTTGAGTATGTTGTATCTTCATTTTCATTAAATTCTAAAAAAGTTTTTAATTTCTTTCTTTATTTCTTCCTTGACCAGGTTATCATTGAGTAGAGCATTGTTCAATTTCCACGTATATGTGGGCATTCTTCCCTTATTGTTATTGAAGACCAGTTTTAGGCCGTGGTGGTCCGATAGCACGCATGGGATTATTTCTATCTTTCTGTACCTGTTGAGGCCCGTTTTTTGACCAATTATATGGTCAATTTTGGAGAAAGTACCATGAGGAGCTGAGAAGAAGGTATATCCTTTTGCTTTAGGATAGAATGTTCTATAAATATCCGTTAAGTCCATTTGGCTCATGACTTCTCTTAGTCTGTCGACATCACTGTTTAATTTCTGTTTCCATGATCTGTCCATTGATGAGAGTGGGGTGTTGAAATCTCCCACTATTATTGTGTGAGGTGCAATGTGTGTTTTGAGCTTTAGTAAGGTTTCTTTTATGTATGTAGGTGCCCTTGTATTTGGGGCATAGATATTTAGGATTGAGAGTTCATCTTGGTGGTTTTTTCCTTTGATGAATATGAAGTGTCCTTCCTTATCTTTTTTGATGACTTTTAGTTGGAAATTGATTTTATTTGATATTAGAATGGCTACTCCAGCTTGCTTCTTCTGACCATTGGCTTGGAAAGTTGTTTTCCAGCCTTTCACTCTGAGGTAGTGTCTGTCTTTGTCTCTGAGGTGTGTTTCCTGTAGGCAGCAGAATGCAGGGTCCTCGTTGCGTATCCAGTTTGTTAATCTATGTCTTTTTATTGGGGAGTTGAGGCCATTGATATTGAGAGATATTAAGGAATAGTGATTATTGTTTCCCTTTATATTCATATTTGGATGTGAGGTTATGTTTGTGTGCTTTCATTCTCTTTGTTTTGTTGCCAAGACGATTAGTTTCTTGCTTCTTCTAGGGTATAGCTTGCCTCCTTATGTTGGGCTTTACCATTTATTATCCTTTGTAGTGCTGGATTTGTAGAAAGATATTGTGTAAATTTGGTTTTGTCATGGAATATCTTGGTTTCTCCATCAATGTTAATTGAGAGTTTTGCTGGATACAGTAACCTGGGCTGGCATTTGTGTTCTCTTAGGGTCTGTATGACATCAGTCCAGGATCTTCCGGCCTTCATAGTTTCTGGCGAGAAGTCTGGTGTGATTCTGATAGGTCTCCCTTTATATGTTACTTGACCTTTTTCCCTTACTGCTTTTAGTATTCTTTCTTTATTTTGTGCGTTTGGTGTTTTGACAATTTTGTGACGGGAGGTGTTTCTTTTCTGGTCCAATCTATTTGGAGTTCTGTAGGCTAACAGTTAATATTCTTAATCAATGAGCTATCTCTCTAACCCTAGCTTCTCTGACTAGAAGAACTGTCTGTTTAAGTGTCCTCAGAACAGCATTATGAGTTTGATATAAAGTAAGAATTTTTATGATGTGTTTTGTATAGACATTGTGGTAAAGATATGTTAGGCCAAGTACATGGGTTCATTGATGGGGTATTTTATTCAGTGTGAACACCCTTTTTGGGTGGAGAGAAGGGAGTCCTAAAGGATATATAGTTAGAGTTACTACAGTTTTATATAAGGATATTATGGTCAACTATCAACTTAACATAAATTTAGAGTCAGCAAAAGAGTCACCTCCATCAGATTATCAGATTATCTTGTGACCACGTCTGTGAGGCATCGTGTTGATTGCAAATATATATAAGAAGACCCAGGCCACTGTGGGTGGTACCATACATAGTCAGGTAGGTCCAGGCTAGAAAAGAAGGCTAGCTGAACAAGCCAGGAAGAGAAAGCCACTCAGCAATGTTCTTCCATGCTTTCTACATTAGTCTCTGCTGACAGTCTCCTCCCTTGACTTCTTGCCCTGGCTTCTTTCAATGATGGGCTGTGATTCCTAGTTGTAAGCTAAATAAATCCTTACCTCCCCAGGTTCGTTTTGGTCTTAGTCTTTATCACAGCAATGCAGAGAAAACAATTAGAAAGGACCGAGGGTCTGGATTAATTCTACTGGAGGGAAATTTCTGAATATGAAACCTGCTGAGCTTAACTATTACTTCCTGATCTGTGGAGGATCATGTGGAGGTGAAGGCCACAGAGACATTGATCTCAAGCCATCATAATGACTCCTTCAGGTCCCTGATTTGTTGCTTTGATCCATTCATTGTACTTTTTTATTTCTACTTCTCTTAGTAAATGGGACCTTGGGCAAGTACAGGCTTCATATAATGCACCTGCGATTCAACCGAATGATTTTTGTCTGAGAACAAAGGCCATCTGGGTAGTTTTGTTGTTGTTTTGTTAAGTTGAATGAGCTATGAGCATTGGAGCAAGTGGGATTCCAAAAACACAGAACAGACAACAGCCACCCCAAACAAAACCAAACAGCTCCCATACAAACGTAGAAATCCCAGGATCCAGATGTAGGCCTGATGCCTTTCATACAAGCAAATTCAAATGGATCACAAATGTAAGTGTACACTAATCTCAGGCCCCTAGAAAATAGCATAAAGAGAAAAAAACCTAGGTGACTTTTGCTTTGGTAATGATTACTGATACAGCAACCAAAAGATAGTATCCATTAAAAATGGAGAAATTAGATTTTACTAGAATAAAAACATTCTATTCTATTTAAAAAAACCATAGTTAGGAGGATGAAAATATAAGACAGTTTGAAGAACAGACTTGGACAGATAAGGAACTGGAATTAGAAACAGAAAGAATTTGTATAACTCTATAATTAAAAAGCAACCCAACTAAAACAGGTAAAAAAAAAACCCAAAACTTTACTACTGCAGCAAAGATGAGTTACAGATGGCAGATAAGTACCTGGAATGTGTTTAGCACCACTTTTGTTTAGCAGCTTAAAATGTAAGCAGCAGCATGAAGCTATTGTATACTTATTAGAATAGCCGAAGTCCAAAATGCCACCCAAACCAAATGCTGACAGAGACAGGGAGCGATGGAAGCCCTGGCTTTGCTGGGGCCAATACAAACTTGTATGGAAAGTTAGAAAAAGCAATTTGACAGTTGGTTCCAAACTAAAAAAGCTGGCTGTGTGGTTAGGAAACTGCGTGGGTTTCAATTCACTTGAATGACAAGTCTACCCCAAATAGGAACCTGAGCAGGGAAGGCTGCAACAGCTTTGTTTGTAATTGCCAAACACGGGGAGTAATCAAGATGTTCTTCAGCAGTGAAATAGACAAAAGGACTGCATTCATACAACTGCATATTATTCAATGCTGCATAGACTCTTAGGCAATAAAATGAGCATGGGGAGTCAAGTGTGTATTATCACATAGAAAAAGCCAATGTGTGTGTGTGTGTGTGTGTGTGTGTGTGTGTGTGTGTGTGTGTGTGATTCCAATTACATGCTGTTTTTAAGAATTCAACTCTATGGATACCGTGAGGTGTTTGCCAGGATTGTGAGAGTAGGGAGACTACAATATGTGGAACACAGGAGAGTTTTAGAACAGTATATTTATTCTCTATATCGCTGTAATATGCGATGTGCATCATCATGTGTTTGTGGAATTGCACAGAACATACAGAATGAGTGCTAATTTGAAAATGGGTTGACATTAATGTATTGACATTGATATGTCATTTATAGCAGTTATACCACACTAATTTAGGATGGTAAGGACCCGAGGATGCGGTGACCAGAAGGAGGTAGAGTTGTGGGCATTGCTTGTACTTTTATGCAGGCTTTTGCTTTTTTTATTTGTTTTGTTTTTGCTTTTGTAAATCTAAAATTATTCTAAAAAATAAAGGAAATCTCTTTTAAAAGTACAAAATGACGATAAGAAATGATGTTTGTTAAATGGCAAGGAAGGGACTTCTGGGAACCATCTTTCTTCAGTTCGGAAATACTAAATGGAATGTGAAAACTGAGAACCAGCCTTAGACAGACCCTGAGGATGCACAGCTGAACACTGGATGGAGTTTGGGGACAGTGTGACTTATTTTTGAGGCCATGGGGCTTGTAAAGCTGTTCAAGGAACCTAGAAACACACACGTGCTCATGACGATCCCTGTGCTTACAGATGATCTGAGAAGGCTAGGTTTTTACCTTTGACTAGTCTTTAGCCTTAGAGCAAGAAGGAAGTGAAAGATAAGGCAGAGTTCTGAATGGTACACTGAACATTGAGGGGTCATTTGACACAAGGCTGACTATATGGTTCCTTTTTGTTTTGTTCCCTTTTCTGTTCATTTTGTTGTATTTTATTAGTTCTTCTTACTTTCTTTTCATTTTTGTTTCTATAGGAACTATTTGGTGTCCATTTAAATTAAAATAATACATATGAATAAACAAGAAATTATCAGGAGACTGTCCTCAAGGAAGTACAAACCCTGAACTACATTAAGCACAAAACATTAGAACATTTTTCCCCAGTCTTCTCCAAAATCTAAAAAAAAAAGGAAAACAAACTAGAAAACGAACCAAAAGAGTCTTGAGACAGATAGAATTTCAGAGATACTGTGGTGATGCAATATTCTGAGGATACTGCTCATATTCTGAGCCCAGAACTTTTGATGAACCTCATAGTCATAGTTAACAATATGCTTTGATATCACTTAAGACTTAGGGCTGCTGTCCTACTGTGCACTCAGCTTGTTTGCTTAACCTGCCTTTTAGAGAACAATATAGCAAGTGACTTTCCATGCTTTGGATTTCCCATGTAATCAACTTTACAAGCTCAGCCAGTGCATTGCTGTAGCCTTAAACATCCATGCTCCTGACTCAGGTACTCCATGTGAATCATTTGCTTAAAAGAAGATAGAATTCAAATGGGAAGCAATCTTATAAAGTGAATATCCATTATAAATGTCGAAAGTAACATGGATAGTACTTGATAAAGAATGATTCTCGTAGTGGTTGGAATTCTGAGATTTTGGGGGTCAGTTGGACTCAATGACTTAGTCCTTGTTAAACCATGTTAAAGATTGCTATGAAGAATATTCATTTTTCCCCATGTGATGCTTCCTGTGCTGGTCATTAAGTACAGAGCAAAATAGACATTAGATACTCTTAGAGACAGACACAGACACAGGGACATACAAGATAGCATTCAAGCAGTCAAAGATTCAAACTCTTACAACAAACAGAAGTATGAAAGACATTGGGAAAGACAAATAAAGAATTCAAATCTGGGCATTATCTTGGTTAATGACACCAATGGGGAAGTACTTTGAATTCTTTCTATAAGGAGACATCAAACATTATTGGTGACTTTGAGTTTATTATTAATGTGTTCAAATTTACCAAAAGATAAAAAATAGAAAAAAGTATAATGTGACCAAAAAAGTATAATATCTAATATAAAAATCTATACACTAGGTTCAATATGAAGTCTTTAATAAAGGTAACAAATACACAGAAAAGAAATGAACAAAGAATAAATGACAACTGCCTTCCAAATAACCAAGACAGCTGTTATGACTGTTTTCAGTTTTCTAATATGAGCCAGTTAATTGTGATTGAAAGGTTAATGTAAGTGCTATTTGGTCAGTTAGCAAACAGGGATCCAAGATTATAATCTGTCTGTCTGTCTGTCTGTCCTTCAATCATCTACCTGTTTATTCCTCTCTCAAGAGTATATCTCCCTATATGAGTCCTTCATGTATTAAGAGGCTTTATGAAAACAGAATTGATCCTGTAGTATGAATCTCTTAGCTGTCATCAGGATGTAGGAAGGACTCTGAGGCAAGGAGCAGAGATGCTGTTTCTCAGCATTTCTGAAGTCAACAGGAGTCAACATAGCTGATCCCAGACTCAACTTTACTATGATAAATTTCACACAGTTGCATTTTTCACATAGGCAGCTTGGGTTTGAATCTTGGGTGAGATAATGTTCCAGGGTTTCTTTACCTTTCTTCAAGGGGCTCAAGTATATTCAGGGTTGAGACTCAAAAATCATTATGTTTTACATAGATTGCACCTTTATCCCGTGGATATTTTGTTAATTTCTAAACAGGGATCATCATAGCAAAATACTTATCTTTACAACAAAAGTGGAGTGAGTTCAAGCCCAGAGAGTCAGTCGCTATGTACCCACAAGCTACTTGTTGCTCCAGAAGGTAACAAATTTTTACTGGTTTTCTGGACATAAATATTTGTCAATGGGTTAATCTATATTTGTTATTTTGAAGTTGACAAATTAGCTTGCATAACTACCCAGTAAGTTGACGGAATACTAATTCCATTTCTTTAAAAAAAAGTCTTACATAAAGCCAGAAGATACATTTTGAATAGTATTAGAAAATACCAATTTAATGTAACACTGCATCGGTCTTAGCAAGAATGATGTTTTTAAAATGTGCATTATCGAATTCTCAGGCAGGCTGAAATTAGTTATTCAAGGCACAAGAACTTTAAATGATCAAAGGTTTATTGATTTTCTCACAAAAGAGGAAAAGCTGACTCTTTCTCATGCTGTCTAATGATTGCTTTTGCTCAAATGCTTAGAGGGTTCTCAGCTCAAGATGCAAACCTTAGATTTATTATTATTCACCTCATAGATACGAATGCCCAATGTTAAGAAATGACTAGATCCAGCTGTGGATCTTGTTTTGGGGAAATGAGTATCAGAGTTAGGCCAGTGATTACTTAGCTAGCTAAACTCAGAAATTTAGGTTGCAGTTTGTGGCTGATATTAATTCATAGTTTGAATGCTAAGGTTTAATTGCAGTGCTTAAGGCACAACATTAGATCTCTCCTTTGAAATACAAACAGAAGTGGAGCAATCCAAGAAAATGTTGTCCTTTAAGGAGCTGCCTTTTTCTTTGTGTGTGACTAGCCAGTTTGACTTTACTTTTCGTGTTCTTTCATTAGGAGGTTGGAGTGTTCTGGAATGTGATTTTTTCATCAACCTCGTATGAGAAGACATGTGTAGATGGCTTGAGACCTTGTATGCTCTGAGGGACAGATCAATGTTTTTTCTTGGAAATTACTAACCTAGTGGGTTACGTGTTCTTCAGCAGAAGCTAATACCAGGGACTGTCAGAGAACTAAAACTTATCTCTCTTGTGGTTTCTCCTCTAAGCACTGTTGATCAAAAACAACATCTCAAGTAAAGACTTAGCCAAGATTGTGACTTCTTTGACAACAAAGTTTGGGACTCTATCCTTTTTGGTATCACCTGCATTTAGCACAGAGTAAGACACAATGGGTAGTTTCTTTGAAACTGACATGGTTTTGGTCTCTGCTTTTACCAAAAGCACCTCATGAAACTCCAACTGTTTTTTTCATTCATTCAGGTTGAGGTCTCACCTAATACTCTGTAAAACCTTACACTGTATAAAACAGGTAGAGGGAAAGTATGCTACAAGAAATAATGAAGTTATTACAAATATTAATAGACAGTCCTTGCTACTTCATGGGCCAAATAATAGAACGTCTCATATTTTTAATTTAAATCTCAAATAAACAAATTCAAGCACTTATTTTCATTCCTCAGTAGAAGATAATTTCCAGGTTGGCTGTTATCATGTATTTAAATTTAGAATTGGAGCCCTGGCATTTTGATTAGAGAATTGGATTCTTAGTTCCGCTGTGTCATTTCATGTACTTCATTTCAATAAGAAGTTGAATATAGTCTTTGAGTAGTCTGATGTGTTGCCCTCAGAATAACTTTCTACAGATTGACTAAAGAGCAAGGTTCAGCCTTGTCAGACTCACACAGGCTGTGGGGGTCCTTAACAAATATGCCAGAAAGATTTTGGTTGTTTTTTGTTTGCTTGTTTGTTTTGGGCTTCACTCTAAATAGTAGATGATCTTTAGGGAATGATTTTATTCTTTCCACTTTTTTCCTCCTCAAGCAAAGTGCATAGGGATTAATAAGAAAATTGCCTGTAAAGGCATCAGAGGTTTAGAGAGATGTTATTATATGACTATCCTCTGAGCCAAACAGCCACAATCCGGATAAGTTCAGCTGAGTCCACTTGGCAAAGCTCACTGTTGATATTCTTTCACAGATAGAGGGACTGGGATTTATTATGTAAAGCTTTTAATTGGGTATATATCTTTGCGTATCTTTGTACAGGTATGTGAACATCGGACCAGGTATTCATGGAGGCCAGAGGGTGTCAGATCTTCCGGAGCTAGTGTTCACAAGCAACTGTGAGCTAGCTGATGTGAGTGCTGAAAATCAAACTCAGTTTCTTTGCAAGAGTAGCAAGTGTTTTTAAACTGCTAGGCCATCTTTGTATCCTCTACTCTCCTTTCTATTATTTATCATCTATCTCTCCTTTTTTATTATTTATCCTCTGTCTTTCTGTGTGTCTGTCTGTCTGTCCATCTAAACATCCAGTCCATCACTACCCATCAATACATGCTGCCTTGTTTCTGGGTAGAACTTGAGAACTGGAGTGTGAGACTTATAGACAGATCACCATGTCTGCTCAGCAAAAGTTGAGTCTGATTTCAGCAGCAAAGAGAAGCTTCACCATGGCCACCACTTACAACAGTGTGAGTATGAACCAGGTCAAGTTTAAGGGCTTTGTGTGATTTGCTGATTCAATCCTTGCCACTGTTCAAGAGGTAGATTTTATGTCAGTAGAATAGAGCTCGGTCCTTTCTTTTTGGCTGTTTTTCTGGTTTGTATATTGCTTGCACCTTCTCTAGAGTGACAGAAGAATGGCAGTGTCATAGCTTACTGGAGCCTGGGGTGGGAGTCTGGGATTCTGTCAACACAGTGATTATTTGTGTCGATATTATACAAACATCTGATATTTTGTTTCTTATCTACTTTGCTTTAGTTTTTAATTTTAAGGCTTAAGGGCTGAGTGATTATCTCGATTACTGAGTTTTGGCCTGAGCTGTAGATTTCAGTCCTGAGCAGTTCTTTTCCCTCACCCTAAGTTTAGACCTGAAGGACAACTTTTTCAAGTTCCACAGGGATCTCCCTCATCAGGTAAGGCTATGATAGATCCACGTCAATCTCTGAACCAATCACAAAAGCTTCAAGAAACATAAGTGCTCTGAGTAGGCTCTGAGGCTGAGAGTGGGGTCAGCCCTTTGCTAACTTCTGAGGATATTGTGGAGAAGGATTTTGGTTTCCTAGAAACAGGACAGGAAGTGGGGATTCTTTTCAGTTGGTTGGGTTGGAGAGGGAGGGCTATGCTTGGACGAAGGGGGGTGAAGCGGTGGAGAAATTCTAAGCAAGAGTGTGATTTCATGAAAAGACCAGCTTCAGCGTGGTTCAGCTTCAGTGAGATAAGGTGTCTGGTCCAGTTATGCAGCCCTTGTGCTGGGCGTGATTGGGTGAGCTCTGCTGGTCATGGAGGGGCGGATCTGCTTGGATGAGGAAATTTATGGAGAATGGGACATCTGTGTGAATTATGTAAACTGATATAGTAGTTCCGGATGTCTGTATGGATTAACAAGGGCTATGGCTAGCTTAATCCAAGTTACCCTTGAAAGGACAATGATCAGAAACACATGTTCTTCATTTAACAAGTCTCTTCTGTAGTTCTCAGCAGAGCAAAGAGAATTGTATGTGCATTAAATATATTCAAATAGAAAGTCTAAATGCATGTATATGAACATGTTTTAAACTGAATAATGGCCAGCAGAAGGGGTATCCTGGATAGTCTTCTTCCTGCTTGGCTTGTGAATGAAAGCTTTTAATACAACTGAAGGCATCATTGCTAACCTGAGCTCACCTCTTTGCTTTTAGGCAACCCATCGGAGTCACAGAACATTGTCACATCCTGCTGATGACACAGGCACAAACCAAGAAGTAGCTCAACCAGAGAAAAATAGGATGAGGGAATGGCTTTATGCTTTGAAAATTCATTAGGGTAGATGTCATGGCATTAGAGCTTTTGTGTACTAAGAAATTTCTCTGATGTGGTGAGCTGAAGTTGAGGGGAGGAAATGGTACCTGCTGAGAGCATGTGCCAGGCCAGGGAGTCTGTATCAATGCTCTTCTGTCAGCCAGGAGTGGGGGGTGGGGTGCCACCTTTTTATTATCTGTAATTGAATGCCTACAGAGACAGTAATTACAAATACCAGACAGGCCTCACAGGCTCATCTGTCTTTGCTTATCATCAGACAAGGAGTATTGATCATGATGAGTGCCTCCCTTTTTCTTGGATAGGGATGGGGAAATTGGATTAACAAGGCTTGATGTGGGCAATGTAACATATGCTTGTAGGGGAAGTAGTTTAAAAAATGAGGCATACTTGCCTTCCTGGGCCTTTCAGGCTATCAAAGCTCTTGGCTACTTTGTTTTAGGGAGTATTTTTTTTTTTTTACTTTCTTTTGTTGTTTTGTTTTAGAACCAATGGAATCTTAAGGATACAAGGTACACCAAGTATTTCTCTCCTACCCACTTTTCTTCAGATGCTTTCAAAATAATGGTCTTTCTGGGACCCAACCCCTGATTCTGGACAGTGCTAACTAAAAAAGAAGAGCCAAACATTGAACGGGGCTTTTGCTGTCTGGACTGTGTAATAATAACCATAGGGATAGTGAAGAAAGACTCTTCTCTCTAAAAGTCCAACTAATTAGTGAGAAAGAAAGTTGTTCTCAGACACAGTTGCGTAACAACATCATTGATTAGGGGTGGGAGCTGCGTTGGCAACACGTATGGGAGCCGTTCTGGAGGTTCTGATTTAGTAGAATGATTACCAGAGAACTGGAGACTCACCTCCGTCCTTGCTTGAGAACACTTTCCCCATCACACCTTCCCAAAGAGTTAGGCAAATGACATGGGGGAGGGGGAAAGCTTTTGAGCGAAGTAGAAGTAGCATAGAGGGCCAAGGTGATCACGTCTGCAGAGTTGATCCACTGAGCCTCGTACCTGACATAGGTATGAATAATGTGTCCTGCCTCAAATGACAGGAGCCTTGGTTTGAATTCTGCTTTTTGCACCTTCTTGGACCATCCAAGGAAGAAATTACTAACCACATCTAGTTACTGCTATTTTTTAAAAAAAATGTTTTAAAACTTAAAAAAAAATCTCTATTTTTTCTTTTATCTGTATGACTGTTTTACTTGACTTTATGTGTATGGACAATGCGTGTGCAATGCCCATGGAGGCCAGGGATGGCATAGTATCTCCTGGAGCTAGAGTTTGGATGGCTGTGAACTATATACGGGTGCTGGGAACTGCACCTGAGATCTTTATGAAAGCAATGAATACTATTAACTCCTGAATATCTCTGCAGCTCCAATATTGTCTTTAAATATAATTATCCTATATTAATTAATAATTTCATACTTGCATGTAATATAATTAGATTCCTTCACTCCTTCTCTTAACTCCTTCCAGATACAAATCCATTCTTACTTTTCCTCCTAACTTCATCTCCTCTTTTCCTCCCACCCTTTTAGTAGCCCATGGAGTCCAATTTCTGTTAGTCATAAATAAGTTCACAGGTATGAGGCCATTCGCTGGAGCATAGTGGTAAACCTACCAGGGCCTATACCCTTAACAAAAACTGATTCTCTCCCATAGCCCATCAATTGTTGATGTATTCTTAGTTAGGGATTAGGGATTAAATCAGTAAAGGGGTGTTCTATGTTGGCCTCAGACTTAAGATAGGTATTAGAGATATAGGAGAGGATTAATTAAAATCATTTTAATGTATTACACTGTAACTTTCATGAGCTCTGGACCAGGAAAGAGAAGTTGTTTTGTTTGTTTGTTTGGGTTTTGCTATAGCCAGTTTATTCTTAGCTTGTGGGTATGTAAGACCCCAAAGCTGTTCTTCTGGTTCATTTGTCACTAAACAATGAGAAACAATTTGAGGATGGCTTGATAAAATGTTAATGTTTGAAAGTTTTAAATAAGTCTTCAGAATCCTCTTTTTCCCCCTTTGACTAGCTTCTCCATACCACACCAGCCCTGGGTACCAGTTAGAGAGCATGCACTGTAAAACCGAGTCCCTGAGTGACACTGCCATAGCTGGTAAAGGGACCAGCACACATGGAAAAAAATTGGCTTACAGCTTCCCTTATTGAGAAATGTTAATGAACTAGATCTAAGTGGCAATCACTGGTGATTGCTTATGTCTAAAAGGTAGCTACATAGCATATGACACCCAATAGACAACAGACCACCTGTAGGGAATTTTGGTGAAGAGATTGATCTGGACTCAGTTAAACCATATGGGACTATCAGTTTATGGAAAACACAAAGGGCAAAAAGACTGTCAGACAGCATCCTTGTGGGGACCACACAGCAGAAGACTTACTGTGGTTTAATCCTCACAATAGAGGAGTCCATTGTTAGAAAGGAAAGGACATGGATTCTCCAAGCATCCATTGTTGCATAGAAAGGGACATGGATTCTCTCAGCATCGTGCTTGTTGACAACATTGAACTGGTCAATAGCTGCGGTTACTTGTTGTTTGACTTGTTTGTCTCTGTCCTATTAGACTGTTAACTCCATGGAGCCCTTGTCTTTCTTCAGAACTGTTACCTCTCTAGGGCCTAGAAAATTTCTATGTGCACAACAGAAAACTTTACACAATAGGTATCTCCTGAGTTAATGACAAATAAAACCCTAGCTCCGTGGCTCTCAACCTTCCTAATGCTGTGACCCTTAAGTACAGCTCCTCAGGTTGTAGTGACCTCCAACCATAAGGTCATATTTGTTGCTATTTCTTAACTGTAATTTTGCTACTGTTATAAATCACAATGTAAATATCTGTTTTCAGATGGTCTTAGGTGACCTCTGTGAAAGGGTAGTTTGAGCCCAAGGTGTTGTGACACACAGGTTGAGAACTGTGGTTTTAGAACGGTCTAATATTTGCAAATATTTCCATCTACTTATATCTTATTGCTTCATAGGGCCCTGAAAGGTCAGTGGTTTTCTTTTTACTTAAAAATTTAAAAGTTAGCATGCACATAGAACTACATTTTCATCATAATATTTTCAAATAAAGGTTTTATTCTCCTTTCTCTCCCCCACCCCTAAACCTGCTCTTTGTACCCTATTCATCCCTCAAATAGTCTGCTTCACTGTTCTTCATCACATCTTTTCCTCTCTCCTTTCTCATTTCTTCCATTTCCCATTTCTGGTTTCATATTATAGGCCTGTATCTAAATATGACAGGGAACATACCACCTGCATATGAATCTAGAATATCTTGCTTAATGCACTCTGCAATGCTATATATTTCCTGCAGATTGTATTTTCCTAATGTTTTTTATATGTACTCACAGATAGATAAAAGTAGATATAGATGGATGGATGGGAAAGTTTCCTCATAAGTCATCTATTGATGGACATCTAGTATGGTGGTTTGAATAAAAATGGATTCCATAGGCTCATGTATTTGCATGCCTAGTCACCAGGGAGTAGAACTACTTGTAAGGATTATAAAAATTAAGAGGTATGGCCTTGTTAGAAGAAGTGTGTACCTCAGGTGGGCTTTGAGATTTCAAAAGATACCAGAACCTGGTATCTTTCTTTCTGTCTGTTGTTCTCAGCTACTTCTCAAGCATCTTCTCTTATGTGGCATCTTTCCTACCATTCACGGTAATGGACTAAACCTCGGAAACTGTAAGCAAGATCCCAGTTAAATGTTTTCTTTAATAAGAATTGTACTGGTCATGGTGTCTTTTCACAGCAATACAACAACGATTAACACACCTAGGCTGTTTGATATTTTTAATCATAATGTAATATTTGACCTTTATTGTGAAGTAGGTTGCATGACTTCTCTGAGATCCCATTCTTGTGGCAAGCCAGCATAAGAATGACCAAATTAACTTTCTCTGATTCCAAGTCTGAAGATCTTTTCTGTGTGAAGTGTTTTGCAGAGGTGTCTGAAGCCCTAAAAGTAATTGTTTAATCTGTTCAACATACACTGGTGATTCTGGCAATAAAGAGGGCTCATCGTTCCTCTTCTCTCTTGTGAAGAGCAACTCTGGTCCTCCTCATATAGGTGAATGAAAATTGTGTGTGAAAAATGAGAAGGTTTCAATTGGGTTGGTCTGCTATCCCCAAAGTACTCTTGAGCTTTTTATGTCTCATTGGAATTGACAGCTTGCTTCCATCAGTATTCTAACATGCTCAGGATTTTACATCCTATAGCGTTACCCTCACTCTTCTCCATCTTCCTCCTATCATCGTCATCTGGATCATTGTCATCTTTGTCAATTGTCATCTTCATCCCCACCTCCATTATCTCCTTGTCATTATCCTTACTGTAATCTCTGTGTCTCTCTGCTATATTGATCATCTCAGTCTCTCCCATCACTATTTTCTCCATTCTAACCATCTCTACCCTGTTATCCCTGTCATATGCACTCTATCCTCTTTATCATCTCCATCATGTCATCTCGATCTCTGTTATCTCTGCTACCTCCTCTTTATCGCTAACATTCCTTTCGCCTTCATCTCTGACACATCTCTCCATCATGTTTATCATCCCCAGCTCTTTCTCTACTCTTTCAATAATCTCAATCCACATCCCAATTTCTCCATCCATTCTTCATCTCAGGCCCTTCATCAGATTTTATCACATTGTTTTCTGTCCCTCTTTATAGAAAAACTTAATAATTGTCCAGAAGTGTCTATTTCTATTACCTCCTATATACCAATCCTATACTCCTATCCCATCAATTCTAACTTCATTTCCATATTCCGTGGGTCTTTGGGGAAAATCTATGTGTAGACTGAGTCTCCTGTCTCTGAAACATACTTTACTCTAAAGGTTTGATTCATGGGTAATGGTCTAAATATAAGAACTCTCTATTCATTCATAATTTCTGAGAGTCTCCAAGCACTCCACAACCCCTTAGAATTCCTATGACTGCAACATTATGACAATTCATTCATAAGAGTTGTATTACAAATCTCAAGACAGAGCTGTTGTGGTTGCAGAAGTCCAAATAATAGAAAAAGACAAATAGTAGTGTTACACAAAGTAGCATAGTGGATGCTCCACCTGTCCTTCAAGACCTAAAGACTCAAACCCTAGCTATTGTGAGCCCTGCTGGCCAACAACCTTTGATTATTAACCCTCTCCAAGAACTGACTATGCTTGGAGCCAGCTCTCTCACTGTCATATCTGTTTCCCACAGCACTCCTTTCACACTTATTGGTCTGAAACTTCAACATGAAGAACCATCCCCCTGCAGTCCTGGAAACATTGTCTGAGACTTTAGCTGACACTGAAGCAGCATAGCTATTTCCTCTGCCCTGTTGTTTCCTCTATGTTCATTACTTAGGCAATGGTTGCAAAGAACTTAGTACTCATCACAGAGCCTGCTTCTGGGAGAACTTAACCTGACACTGTTGGCTATGAAGAGACCCTCTAATAAAAGAACTCATGGTTTTGTTGCAGAAAGGGATGTGTATGCAGCCATGAGTGCTACAAATGCTAATGGATGCTCAAGTTGTTGAGGGAGTTATGGACTCAACTGCTGCATTCCAATGGGAATAACAACTCCAGCTAGGAAATAAGCAAAGTGGAAAACAAATAAGCAAAGTGATTCTGCTCTTTTCATCCCTTCTCTAGAGGAGGAAACCTGAGCCCTGTCCAAAATCACAGTAGAGATAAGAATTAAGGGACATTTTACCTCAACAGGATGGGAAAGATGCTCCAAGTTTCTCTTATTCATTTCTCATTTCTTTTTCACATCTTTTTCTTTTTCTTTAATCACCATCCCCCGCCCCGTCCTTTACACTTGCATAATGACTGGATTCTCATATCAAATAATGGATAGGCTCACAACAACTGCCGGGGAGACATTACCCATTCTATAATGGAGTTAAAGGGCAAATCTCAAGTTGTGGGTTTTAGGAAATCAATAGCCAAGTTGCTTCCAGACTTGCTGAAGCAGGTTTTACATTTATAATGTGAAAAACAGCAGGTTCAAAGAAAGAAGAGAGTTCATCTAAGTGTAGCTGGATTCCACCGTTAAACCTTTAATTAACCTGATGGCTTCAAGGAAAGAAAATCAATGGAGGCTTCTTACTTGTAGGAGAGAATAAATTAATATTTTATACATAAATGTTTGTCCTTTAAAAAATTAGTGTGGAGTTTCTTTTGTGAGTTCCCATGGCTAATTTTCTTCTAAGATTGTAAAATTGCATACTTTCTCAGGCAAAAATTGAAAATGTGCTAAGCGTATGTGGAAATTTTCAAAAGAATTCAGAATAAATATGTACGTGTGAGTGTATTTCTGTCCATACATATACACATCCATAGGCAGATATATGCATCAATCTAGCCTTCCACCCATTCATCCATAAATTATCTATCTTTATCATCTATCTATCTATCTATCTATCTATCTATCTATCTATCTATCTATCACCTATCTATCTATCAAACTACCAATCAGTCATCTATCTTCTCCTTCTCCTTCTTCTTTTGCCCCTTCTCCTTCTCTTCCTCCTCCTTTTTTATCACCATCATCTATTTTATTACTTCACAAGAAAATACCCAATGATTTATTTAAAAACTTTCATGTGTGTGGACTGAAGTAAAGAATGTGACAGCCTTTTTACCTGGACATAATTAGGTTCAGATTTATTCTATTGAGAGATGAGGATTTTTTCTGAATAGTTTATTTCATTGGGTACTACATATACAGTGAAATAGTATATGAAGTATTCTGGAAGAACACAAAGGAAATGCTTCCTTCTTTCTTGCTTATTTAACTCATACTTACCTGATGCTCAGTTAGTTGTGAATGCCATAGCATATTCAGCATCCATGGAGCAAACAAGTCTTTTATATTGTACAAGTTGTAAGTAAGCAGCATGGAGGTAACCCTACTGACGCCACAGCCACCTTATGAGCCTTCCCTTTCCCTCTGTACTTAGTACTAGAGACTGGATAAGGACTGTCTGTCTTAATGGAAGGCAGAATATGCAGTTTTCTTTTGTACTTTCCTTAGATCCAGCTTTATGACTGTAGCAGTTAGTGTGAAGAAAGAATTTCTGACTGGCTTTGAATTGTGTGGGGTTTGGTTTTAAGAACTAAGATTTGTTCTGTCTTGACTGTACATGCATTTGGAGAATTTAATGTTTACAGCATCGCTGAAAACTTTGGTGGTTCGGCACTAAGACTGGCTTCCAGGCGTGATTCCCAGGGTTCTGAAGACATTACAGAGTATTTTGAAGAGTCAAAGAGAAGAGCCAGTCATTCAGCAGGGCTTTGTCTCTGATATGAATCTTCTGGAGAGGCTGTAAAAAAGTCAATAACCTGATAAACATGAAAAATTATTCATATTTGTTTCAAAGGTTTGAGGTTCATTATCAAGGTGTTGAGGGATCTAGGGTCTGGTGAGGGCTTACACCTTGCTCATAACTGATGACTTCTTGTGTCTTCATATGATAGATGAGATGAAAAGACTCTTTTCAAGCTATGCTGTCATAACCTGATCACTTTATAAAGGCTTTAATATATCAGTACCATCATCATTTATATATCAATATCATCAATGGGATGAAGCAAGATTTTGGCACAAAAATTTTGGGTGGTGCAGGTATTCAGATTACAAAATTCTTCAATAGTTAATGGAAAAAAGAGATAAATGAGAACATTTCAATATTAATGATTTTTGTTCCAAAAGAAAATGAAGCAGGAAAATATGTGGTCCAGTTGGCTATAATTCTACCACTGTCTTTTTGAGACAGGTTCTCATGTAGTCTAGACTGATGACCTTGAACATCTGGTCCTTGTGTCTCCAATTAAATGCTTGCAGTAGACAACTACCTGAGTAATAGCTTCTGATAGGTTATTTGTTACCTAAATGTAAATCTTACAGTGACAGCATATGGAAGGTGCCTCTGGCCTGCTCAAAATTACTGAAGCATTTTAGCATAGCATGTTTGTCTCTAAAGTCATATATGATGACACCTAACCTTAGTTTAAGGTTGTCCTTTAGGAACGAAGTCAAGATAGAATCCTCATGAATGGGATGACTGCCTTTTCTCAAAGAGATTTTATGCAGCTCTTTCATCTCCTAGTCGTCAGGATTGTGTGAAATCAATTTCAATATTTAGGAGAGACTCAGTATATGGGACAGTTTTTATACAAGTTAGATATGACTAAGACAGTTTCTAAGAGAGATCTATAGTTGGTATGGTGTTGCATACCTGAAATCCCACCTCTTGGTGAGCTAAAGCAGGAGAGTTTTGAGGGCACGGCCAGCTCTGGGATACATATGTGGCACTGAATCAGTAAATATATAGAGCAGAATTAATATATATGTTAAGGTACAAATAATGAGTAGAATTAACCCAGGAAAAGGAAAAGGAGAATGGAGAAGAAGAGGCATGTATCAAGTGTATGGAGTAGAGGGAACACTATTTAGAATGCTTCTTGCCAATGTGTTCTGACAGACCTTTGCAGACCTTCTCAGGAACTTTCTGAAATAAATGTTTATACTTGTCTCTGATGTAAATTTATTTGGGGAGATAGAGATTTTGTGATGTCTCAAAAGATGGTCTCAAAAAAGGGTAACGATTCCTCCTGGAGCTAGACTTATGTTCTCTTTTTGATGAAAGTTTATCTTTTTTCTCATTAAACTTGTTTTAATGGGTCTCAAAATTCTGTGACAGATTTTTGATCAAGTTGTTTCCATTAAAAAGTACTGATTTTGAAAACTAATAACTTAAAACTGCCACACACACACACACACACACACACACACACACACACACACACACACACACACAAATAATGGTCCACAAAACCTTCTTTCCTTCTGAAGGTTTTACAATGCATTGTTATCATTAACCAGTCTTTTACTATTAAACTTAAATGGCCAATTGAGTCAAACAGTTCTGAGACCATTCTTCCCCCACTGATTAAGACTGGGGTGGCAGGTGTTAGGGATAATATTCATTTAGCTTTCTGAGCTTTCTGGGCAGACTTGGTGACTTTGCCAGTTCCTGCAGCCTTCTTGTCCACAGCTTTAATGACACTCACAGCAACTGCCTGCCTCATGTCACAAACAGCAAAACGACCAAGTGGAGGATAGTCAGAGAAGCTCTCAGCACACATGGGCTTGCCAGGGGCCATATCAACAATGGCAGCATCACCAGACCTCAAGAATTTGGGGTCATCTTCCAGATTCTTACCAGAACGACTATCTATCTATCTATCATCTATCTATCTATCTATCTATCTATCTATCTATCTATCTATCTATCTATCTATCTATCATCTATCTATCTATCTATCTATCTATCTATCTATCTATCTATCTATCTATCTATCTTTTCTTTAAGCTCGGTATGTGGGCTGTGTGACAATTCAGAACAGGAGCATAGCCAGCACTAATTTGGCCTGGATAGTTTGGGATAATCACCTGAGCAGTGAGGCCAGCTGCTTCCATCCTGGGTAATTTTTGCTGTCATCAGCAACATTGCCATGTCTAACATCTTTGACAGACACGTTCTTTATATCGAAGCCCACACTGTCCCCAGGAAAGCTTCACTCAAAGCTTCATGGTGCATTTCAACAGACTTGACAACTTCAGTTTAGACTTATGTTCTTAACCATTGAGCCATCTAAATTCTAGAACCTCTAACTCTTCCTTCCTGTCCTAATTTGCCCTTCTATTGATTTCATAAAAACACTTGCTCAAACTGACTTGAGGAGGAAATGAGATATTTGACTGAAGGTTAAAGTCTGCTATCTAAGAAAACCTTGGAAAGAGCTCAAAGCAGGAATATGGAGGCAGAAACTAAAGCAGGGACCATGGAGGAATGCTACTTATTGGATTAATTCTCCTGGATTTCTCAGCCCATTTTCATATCATCCAGATCACCTACCAAGGAGTGATACCATGTACAGTGGACTGGACCCTTGCACATCATTAATCAAGGGGATGCCCCACAGACACCGCTAGAGGCTAGTCTAATAGAGGCTTTCTCAACTGACGTTCTATCTTCCCAGCTGACTTTGGTGTATGTCAAGTTGACAAAATTAACCCAATCTTCTATTTTATTAATAGACTCCTGTATTAAATAATTTTTTATTAAAATAAGTTTTCTTATACCCTGTATTTTTAGTTGAGCACATGGTCACTGATAATAATAATGTGTGTGCCTGCCTGCATACCTTCACACTAAATAAATAAATTTCTGTTGGTAATTAGAAGAGGAATACATTGGTGTGCCCATCACTATTCAGTTCAATTTCTCTAAAATAAATGTTATTTGGCACATTTTTACTGATTCACTTGCGACCTGCATACCACAGTTGGAGAGGTGTGTATTAATATCTTTCAAGTTTATCAGCATTTCCAATGGTATCACTTTGCATGTTGTTGTGATTTTTTGTGTGGTTATACCATTGCTAAGCCATGGATATATGAGACAACTTCAAAAAGCTGAGCTAAATTAGAATTTGTGCTAAAAGGAGACATTTTGGAGTTTGATGGTCTGAGAAAACATGTGATCCAGTTAGTTTGGGGATCCATAGGTAAAGCAGACAGAGGGGGAATTTAGAAGACACTTAGAAGGATCTCTCACTGGTTACGACACCTTCGCTTATGCTCCATTTTTGTTTTCCCTCATGGTGTTTATGCTCCTATTTGGGAAATCACCATCCACAGATTCTAATGTCCAGGAAATCCATTCTGGGAGTGTATTGTTTTAAGTGGAGGCCTAAGCATCTCTAAAATTTGAGTCCTCACTCGGGAGCTCTCCAGAACTCAGATAATTAGTGTGAGCCAAGGACTGGCTGTATTTTCATATTGCTATACTTGAGTGTTTTTTCCTCTTACTCAGTTCTCACTTGATGGATTGACTTGCTTCAACTCTGACAGGACTACTCAGGCTCCTTGGCAAGGATGAAGCTGTGCCTCTGTCTAGCACATAGTTTGGGTAGCAAAGCAGACTTGGCGTGCCATTCCACTGCAACTTGTAAACAATAATTAAGTGAACTGATGCCTCCTAATTCTGCTGTTTCACTTCCTTCTTTCAAAAATACATAAAAGAGTTTTATCTCTGAGTAATGAATGACAAGAATCCCAGCTCTCTGCATTTAAACCAAATGAGCTCAATGAAGCTGTACAGTTCCCGCAATTGTCATTTTACTGTTTTGCATATATGCACAATAGAAGGAGAAAACAAGGAGGCTAGGGATTCTTGTGTATGCTGAAATCAGGGTGCTCAGAAAGGGATGTTTGGGGACCTCTGGATGACAGGATCTTTGAAGCCCAGTACCAGTTTACAAGGCCTTTGACTGGTTCTAAGACTGCTCCTTGCCCCAACAGTGAAGTGCTCATGTGACTAGGCATTATTATCTCTGTCATAAGAGGCGGGTGATAGCTTGTAGATGCAAGGTGTACAGCCAGTGATATGTTCAAAGGCACAGTCGGGAGCTGGCAGTGAGGTACTTCTGAGACTAGTACTGACTCTGTTGAGCCACTAGGGGATGCCTCTGTGCAAACTGAACAAAGTCTGGCAGCTCAGTTTGAAAATCTGATTTCTGTACATTGAAGTTTCCTTTCCAATTGGAATGATTCCAAGGATATGCTCTTTCAAGAAAATAGTGGCTATTAGAACAAAAAATAAAGATGTGCAAGAATATAAACAGCTTTAGTGGCAGTATTTAAGGGCAGCACACTAAATATCTATCTTTGTTATTATCACACCTCATATTCAATGGGATTTGTGGTAATTCAGAAATGTTATGTCTGGGGAGAAAATTCAGTTCTGTTTTTATATTTGCCTTGATTGTCATAGAAATATGGGAGTCTCTTTTAATAACTCATGGCCAGGATAGCACATTTACATGCCCTGTTTGCTGTTGTTTCTTGCCGAAGGTGTAGGAAGCAGAAATGATGTACACATCACAGACGGGGCTGGAGAAGCCTTGGAGAGTAATGACTTTTTTTATTCTAATGAAAAAACAAAAAGGAAGCAGATAGAGCAATTTATACTGTCTTTTAATACTCATGGTGACTTGAACTTGCCACATGTGGCCATTCCTGAGGCCAGTATTGAGAAGCTGAAGTCTTCTCTTGTCTGGTTAATAGTAATAAGACATACTGGGTGGAATTACCCATCAAAGGAGGCTGACTCAGGCAAGGTTTAAGAGACAAGGAAGGCTAGGAAAGATTCATTGAGGTGACCCAAGTTTCTCAGGACATAAACATAACAACTGTGTACTGGTTAATGTTTTGTTGACCCGACACAATCTATGGTCATCTTGGAAGAAGGAACCTCAATTGAGAAAATGTGTCAATTTGATTGGCTTGTAGGCAAGCCAGTGGGGCATTGTTTTGGTTAATAGTTGTTTGTTGGCCAGGCTACTGTGGATGGTGCTATGCTTGGGTATGTGGGTCTGAGCTGTATGAAAAAATCAGGCTGAGCAAGCCATGGAAAGAAAGCCAGTAAGCACTATTCCTTTGTGACTTCCACTTCCATTCCTGGCTCCAGGTTCTGGAGTCTACCTAGAGTTCCTGATGTCACTTGCCTCAGTGATAGAGCGTGGCCTGAGAGTTATCAGATAAAGTAAACCCTTTCCTCCCCAAGCTGGTTTTGGTTAATGTTTTGTCACAGCAACAGAGAAACTAACAAAAAACAATTCTATGAAATAAGACGAACCAACTATGTATCAGTTTTAAAAGATGAAAAGAGGGAAATGATTATGCGAAAAGTGGGATGTAAGACCAAGTAAGGAATATGCAATGTGTGGATAATACTTTATGATGAGTTTAATGATAATCGTCACACAGATTCCTTCCCTTTGCTCTGGTATAAACTTCCCCAGTGTTTCCATATGTGCCACTACTACTAAGGGATCTGGGCCAACAACCTCTTTGCTAGAATCTATGGATTCTCTTTTCTACTTATGGCATTGTCAACAGCGAAGATAACTAACCAATTACCCATCTCTCTGTGGCTTTACAGGTGGGACAAGGGCCTGCTATTGATTTTGTTTGGGAAACCATAAAGATCTGTCAGCTGATTCCTTGAAGGGGAGAGGGTCCTAATTCTCAGGGGAGGCTGATTTGACATCCTTTTTCCTGGTGAGGCCAGAAGATTCATTGGTTCAAAGTTATTTTTGCTAAAAATGATGTCAATAATACCTGATGCTTATTTGAGCAAAAGTGGATGGTGATAAAACAAGATCCTAATGAATTTTAGGGTAGCATTGTTTATCATCAGTAATTGTCAACTGAAGAAGAATCAGTGTAAATAAGGCAAGCAGCAAAATCAGACAGAGACAAATTTGAATGGCGAATGGGCAGCAACTACATAAACTTTGACTTCCAGAGATGCTTCAAAAGTAGGCAGCGAGGAGGAACTGTTGACTTTGATGTCTGTCATGCAGGCATTTCTTTAGTTGACTGGTTGACGTTGAGTCTTGGTGAACTTTTCCTAGTGCTTATTTTACTAGGTGTTTATTGTTCTTGTTTCTCTGGTCAGTGGCTAACTTGGGAAAATCCCTGACCAAGACTGCTTCATAATTTCTTCTTTCCCTTTTCAATTATAGTTCTATGACCACTTTATAAACCACCATGGTTCCTAGATATTTGGCCATGTTCACTTTTTTTAAATTATGTTTTTTTCTTCACATTTGAATTTGGGAAATATTTATTGACCACTTGAAAATTGCAGGTCCTTCTCGGAGGCATGCTCAGCATGTAGATGAACACAACAAAGGCCTGCCTGCCTACCTGCTTGCCTGCTTCTCTGCTTGCCTGCTTTGTTTCTTTGCTCCTTTCTTTTCTTTTTAATAACATCTCAGATATTCTTTGACCCTTAAAGTTTACATCTCTATGCTTCTATTACATGCCTCTTATTTCTCATAGAAATCTACTCAACTCTGAATTAATGCTCAGAACATGAACAGGTATAATGGAACTTGATGAAGTTACTTTACTTCTGTGTTTTAGATTTGAGTCGCTGCTTTGCCCCCGTAGATCATGATTTGGCTTACATTCCTTAACTTTCCCATTATCATAAATTTAACTCATCCTCTAATAAAGGGAACACATGTACATCCAGCCCTACCAAGTTAAATTCTACTATGGAAAAAATATGTTGTGGAAAGTTCATATTCTTGCTGTAACACCACATTCTTCATGTATGAAGGCAGTAGGCTAGAGATACAGACTCATTAAATTTAAAGAATAATTTTTCTGTCTGTGTTTTTAGTATGTTCTTACGTGTAGTAATTTCATAGACTTGATTCTCTGTGAATCAAGCAATTGATTTTGATTGCAAGCAATACATTTGAGAAATGGCCAGAAATCTAAACTATACTTGAGGTTCCATGGATGTGATAAAAAATAAACAAATGAACAAAAAACAACCCCTCCCCCAAATTCCCCTCTCACAAAGCTTCAGTTGACTGGCCCATTGACTCATAATGTTTAAGGCAATCTTCTAAATTTTCTGTTTTGGTCTTCCCCTTAGATAAGGGGATATTGGAAATGAAATGTGTGTGTGTGCACACACACATGCATGGGTGTGGTGGGTGTATGTTAGCTCATGTATGTGAGAATACATATTCTGAACAGCATAATAACATTATTTACACATTATTTTACTCCCCCTTTTATATTCCTATTGGGCTTCAAAGAACTTCGTTGATGTCTCAATACAATTTTCCTTAAGTCTGACTGCCTAGCACCTCAGAAAGATTCATGAAGTATTAGAGATGACCTTACCTTTCCTGAATATCACTGAGAAACGTAGAAATAATAGTCTTTACTTTAGCAAGTACTAATTATATTATGGAGTCCTGTAATTCATCATTTAAATGGGGATATGTTTACCAAATAATCATTTCAGAACAAAAGGGTTAAACAAACTTTCTTCAATGTAACATTTCCCCCACTTTGATATTTAATGAAACACTTAACCTGTTCTTCCTACTGACTTTTTTAGAACAGGGATGTGTATCCATTTTTTGCTGAGCCTTTTTTGTGCCATACTTATCTCATTTAATCCTTCCTCATCTCCATGTTATAAATGAGTCAACCAAGGCTAGATAAATTTAGTAACTTTCCCAAAATTATATCTGTAGATTAAGAGTTTTGGTCCTAGATTTAGAGTACTGAGGTCTAAATCTCAAATATAAAGTGGTGAAAATATTTGAAAAGTATCACAAGCATCCCGTAGACACTATATTTGTGTGATTTGGCCATTCATAAGTGACTTCAATAAGAGGTGCATACCAATATGTGGTTCTTTGCAGGAATGAATGATAGGTGCTAGACAGGAAAGCTGACCTGTGCCTAGGGAAATTTAGCAAAGACAGTCTAGACCTACATTCAGTGATCACAAGTAAACAAGCAGTAAGGTGTAAGTGTATGGATGCTTGAGTTTAAGAAAATTTTTATTTTCACCAATGAGTCATTACTAAGTGTGGCCAATGGACACCCTTCATAAAGAAACTATCATCAACCAGATACAATAAGGGAGTTAGTGAGTATTTCCTAGGGAAAAGTCAGGTGGGTGTATATTCCCTTACTAAAAAGTTTATGATCTGTATATTTTAGTAATAACAGGTAGAAATGGGATCATATTTTACACTCCAGACTTGGCTGCTTTGCACTGCATCTAGTAAAGCTTTGTGACATCTAGTGGGACATGGGACCTAATCTCAAAACAAACCAAACTCATAACCTTGTTTACTTTCTCAGCATCCCCAAAGCCCTGCTTTTTCATTTCTTGGTATATTTGATTTTACTTTGAATGAACAGAGTTTGGTCATCATATACTGTTGCGTTGAGTTATATAGGTGGTTGTGAGCTCCCATGTGGGTTTTTAGAATTGAGCTTCAGTCCTCTACAAGAGACATGAGTCTTCTTGGCCTCTGATTCATCTCCCCAGCCTATATAACATGCTGAAAGGCAACATTTTAGAAACAAAGGGTAGATAGGTAGTTGTTAAGGGTAAAAGGTGTAAGTGCCAGGGCTTTGGAATGGGGAGTTGAAGATGTGACGGGTAAAATAAGATTCCTCACAGTAGTATATATCTTTGATCCCAGCATTTGGGAGTCAGAACCAGGCAGATCTTTGCAAGTTTATTGGCCCATTTTGTGAGTTTGAGGCCAACTGAGACTATATAGTGAGGACCTATCTCAGAGATAGAGCCATGTTGGGAAGGAGAAGAGGGAGAGACGGAAAAGAGGAGAGAGGAAGAGGGAGAAGGAGAGAGAGAGAGAGAGAGAGAGAGAGAGAGAGAGAGAGAGAGAGAGAGAGAGAGAGAGAGAGAATATGAGTGGGCACACAGCACACAGTCAGAAGACAGAAAGACATGCCTTCTGATCTTTCACTCTCTTCTTTTTATTCAGTCCAGGACAGTGGTCCATAGGCTGCTGTTACTGTCTTCATTCAAGATGGATCTTTCTCGCTCAGTTAAACATCTCTGAGATCTCCCTAACAGTCAAGTACTGATATTCTAAATCCTATCAATTTGACAATCAAGATTAACCACCTCAGAAATTTTCTTGATGTAATAGAAATAACCTTGGACATGGATTTATAATAAAAGGCTAGATGCCTTGGGCAGATCACTTACTCTACTTGTACACTTTAGTTTCTCAGATATCCATTGCATAAATCAGTTCTACAGGGACTGTGTGAGGGTAGTGACCATGGTGAGTACAGAATGTCTTTGTTAACTTTGGGGCATCTTCCTCAACAAATAAATGTCTTCCTATGGGTACACAGTCTCATGCCTCAGTACTACTCTATTGTATGCATCATTCCTGAAATATCACACACACACACACACACACACACACACACACACACACACACTACACTCATTAATAAATGATTTGATTACTTATCTGGTACAATAAGTGGCTACATTTAGGTTTTTCAAAAGAGCATAAGGCCAATACCCATCTGCTTTTGTTTCCCTCTTGTGACACTGGCATATGCGAGGGAACATTTGAGCTTGAAGAAAATTAAAAGAATCCATCACGCTTCTCCCTTTTGGCTGGAAAAGTTTCTCTGCTCCAATTATTCATGGTGCTGCAATGAAGCTTCCTAAGAGACCCCCATCACAGCAAACGTATGGTGCTCATTTCCACACATAACAGATTATTTGTTCACACACATCCCAGCTGCTGTACTTCTCTTGGAGCTTTTAAACATCCAAGCATTTGTATTGTTACACATTCTTGCTTCATAGGATAACTTTCACCAAGCAATAGAAACACCATAAGTTTTTGTTCTGATGTGGATGAGGCCATATCGAAAGTCATCATGCGGAGATGGAATCCCTTGTCTTGTTGTCTATAGTCTTTTTCTTCACATGGTAGCATCAGGATTCCATTCTCACACTTTGCTCATCTCTCCCTTACCCATATCTACCTTCTGCAAAATATGTCTTTGCTCTCTGTGCTTCTGTCTTCTTTGGGAATCTCACCTACTCCTTTCTGAGAATGACTCTCACCTTTACATATTAAGAGCTCCTCTTTTCTCTAGGTGTTCATCATGCATCCTTGATTCTCCCAGACATTGCTGTTTATTTATCCTGTCCTTACAATAAGTGCAATACCAAGGACCTTATGTTATATACAACACGGTTATTTTCCCATCTTCCAAATTAGCTTTCATCTTTAAGATTTATTTTCATGTGTGTGTGTGTGTGTGTGTGTGTGTGTGTGTGTGTGTGTGTGTGTTGTGGAGCAAGATCATCACCTCTTCCTTTCCTTTGAACTATTCACAACTATTCCCAGATTTGTTTGTTATTTATATATTGAGTGTTGTACTTATAGGTATGTATGTACACCATATATATGCTTAGTTCCCATAGAACTTAGTTCCCCTACGCTTAGTTCTAGGATCCTCTAGAACTGGCATTATAGATGGCTGTTGGCTACTCTGTGGGTACTAGGAACTGAACTTGAGTCCTCTGGAAGAGTAGCAAGTACTTTTTCTTAGTCAGTGGGTTATCTCTCCTGCTCCCATCAACTTATCTTTCTGATCTGTATTTGATTTCATGTGAGTTTCCAATGGATAAAGATAGTAGAAAGCTCTCTGATGAGCACCTGGTTCTCAGCTCTCCAACAGGCCTTTAATCTTCATAGGAACCATCTCTCATCTTTTATGCTTACCATCTTCAAGAGGACAGACCACAGTACACCTTTGTACAGTGCTTTTAATGGTTATTTAATGTAACTTTCCAATAGTTGGCCATCCATGGTGACCCACCCTCACATACATTTTTCTTTACAACTTGTATGAATACTCTCTTGCCCTTTTCCATTGTGTATTTGGAAGTCATTTAACCTAGTTAACAAGCAATGAAAGTAAAAGGAATAAAATGGTTTCCCTGAATCACCTTTCCAATGTTCTCCTCACCCCTTTCCTGGTGAGGAGCTCCGGCTGTTCTTTTCCTTCTACACTGGTTCTAGAGACAGTACTGTATGAACCAGCAAAGCCTCTAGAAATATAATTTACTCTTCACTCTTCAAAGATGCTCTTCTCCTTTCTGAACACGAAGGCAAGGCATCTTAGGTCACAGTCAGATCTAGCCCTGTAGGTTAGCAGGCATTTCTAAGCTTGTATGAAACTAGGCTGTGGAGAAGCTGCTTCAATAGGTTCTGCCCATGATCTTATGTGTTCGCAGTCTAGATGAGAGGCTGTCTGAAGAGAGTAGATCCATTCCCCATCCTGGCTTGTTTGCAATGTGGCTACTCTCAGGAGGGGAGCCTGTGGCTTCCTGTCATATAGGCCTCTCCTTGGGATGTTTATAGCATGTCTATTATTCCACAGAACAGCTAGCTCAAGCATGAGACCCATTGAAATGAAACTTTGGAGCTTTTTAGGACTTGGTTTCTGAAGTAACACCATGATCTGAGATATTTTCTTTGTTAATGGTGAGTCCGTAGGGCTGGGGAGAATCACTACACATGAGGATCTGAGTTCAGATTCCAACAAACCACATCGAAAGCTAGGTGGGACAGAAGTTCTGGTAATCACAGATCTTCGAGGCAAAGGGGCAGGTGACTCCATGGGTTCGTTGGCAAGCCAGCCCAGCTGAATCAGTGACTCTAGATTGTCTGTGTCAGAAAGTTATATGGAGAACTAAGGAAGACATCCATCAGGTATGCTGCAAGGTATCATATGTCTCTTGGACAGACTGAAGAGATGAATGCCATCTTTGTGCCGGACTTCCTCACCTCATCTTACTAAGAGAACTTGTGCCTTCCTGTGTCTTTGGTGTGCTTCTTTCATGTCATTGAGATATGGAGGTGAAAGTAACAGCATAGGTTTGACACAAACAAGATTCAAACAAAAAGCAACCAACCAACCAACCAACCAACCAACCAACCAACCAACCAACCAACCAAAACAACAACAATGACAACAACAAAAACCCAGGACAAATTGCAGGAGGCCACCTCTGCTGGTGTTTCTGAACAAAGACGAGCTAAAGAGATTAATCTTTAAGTCCTAGCTCACAGTCATCCAAACTAGAATCAAGCAGGGGTTAGAGAACGCCATATTCAGAGGCTGGTAAACAGTGCCTGGCAAGTGGCAGGAATCAATGAGCATTTAGTCAATAAATGAAGGGCTGTGGTGGAGCACTCTCCCTGGGGTTCCTGTGGAAGAAGTTACTGAAGAGTTGTTGTCCCAAATAGAATCTTCTTGTTTATAGAAACTAGCAATGACCTGAATTAGAGGATGCTGGGCAGCCTCCATTTTCTACATATACTGTATGATTTGCTGATTTCCCTGTAAAGAGTCTTATTGGTGATTAAAAGTTTTGAATTTAATTTTGCATTTGATCAAAAAATGAAGATAGCTCATAAAAATATTTTGTTGCTGTTATTGCTATTGGGGTTTTTGTGTATTCTGTTTATATATATGTATATATGTATTCTGTTTATATATATGTATATATGTATATATATTTCATTTAAATAGGATTGTATTCAGCACAGGATTGCCTAGAACTCTAGAACTTTCTATGTAGCCAGGGATGGCCTTGCCTTCCTTATCCTCATATCTTATCTAGAGTGCTAGGAAGGCAGACATGTTTCACTGTGTCTGGCTTTGGGTAGTCATTGTTTTGATTTGGATTTTTGCTAACATTCTCTTTTATTTTAAACCAGCTTTTAATAACTCAAACCCAGGTTCTTATGAAGGAACACAAGTTTCTCACAATGCCCTCTCTCTCATTTATTTCCTGTAGGTTTTATTTTTCCCATATGTCAGAGGTCAGTGCAGTATTAAGGAGAGTGGAGAGTAGGGCTATGGGATTAAGCAAAGAATAAAAGTTTACCTTCCTCAATAGGAACCTGTGTGTAGAATCTCTCTTTCTTCATTCACTCTTTCTGAAGAGAGCTGATCCAGCCTGAGGGATGGTACAATGCAAGACCCCTGAGAATATGAGTGATGTCAGCCCTTTGCATTGAAAGTAAGCCTTTCTCCCGTGTGGATTCACACTTGGAATTAATCACTGTGAAAATATAGTATACAAACAACATTGAACTTTTCCTTCCAGCTTGTAAAGAGTGGCATTGTGTATCGGTGTGTAGAGATGCCTTGGCAGGCGAACTTCACACACATTTCTTCCTTCTGCGACGCACACCCTACTGCCTTTCATAAAGAATGTGTCTTGCTTTTACCAACTACTCTGCAGCACTTCTCCAGTGTTCACAGATTTCTCCTGGGCTGTGTTGATCTGGCATTCTGAACAGTGTTACTTACGCTGAGCTCGAATAGGCTGTGACGAATACGTACAGACCCTGCCTCCTGAAGACCAAGTGTTGTAAATGTGCAGTGCAGAGGTTTCGGCAGTGACCAGAGCAACTCACAGACAGCTCCTTAACGGAGGAGCTTCACAGAAGCCTACGGGCTGCACAGACAGAACATTTTACAGTCATAAATATTCATAATGTTACTTATTATCTTCTTAAGAACAGTTCATCTATGAAAAGATGGAATTACTTCCAAATGGACAAAGAGTACATAGAAGTTATCCAATGACTGTTTTAAATAGTGAGAGTTTTTGTTATTGTTTTGGTTTGGCTGAACAGTACCTATTTAACATTCCCATGCATCAAAACAAAATAAAATGTGTGGAAATATTAGTAAGAGGATATTTACATAAGACAAAAGGTAGGATTTTCAGAAATCAGGTTGTTAGTTTAGAGAAGGTCTATTTTCTTTAAAAAATTTTAATGCAGTACTTTTATTCATATTTCACCCTTCCCAACACCTCTCTGATTCTCACCTTTACAACACACCTAATTTCTTCTTCTTCCTCTTCTCTTCTTCTTCTCCTCCTTCTTCTTCTCCTTCTCCTTCTTCTTCTTCTTCTTCTTCTTCTTCTTCTTCTTCTTCTTCTTCTTCTTCTTCTTCTTCTTCTTCTTCTTCTTCTTCTTCTTCTCCTCCTCCTCCTCCTCCTCCTCCTCCTCCTCCTCCTTCTTCTTCTTCATATTCTTCGTATTCTTCCTCTTCCTCCTTCCTCTCTCTCTCTCTCTCTCTCTCTCTCTCTCTCTCTCTCTCTCTCTCTCAACAATGCCCCTCCAAAATGAAAATCAAAGCAAAAAGTCATTTTCCACTTTGAAGCTTGAGCACAATCCTCCATACTTTGGTGAGGAACCACTGCTACACTTCTCGTTTTTAACTCATGCAATTTAATATTCATTGGGTTCAAATTAGCTCATGCCAATCATCATATCCTGTTCCCTGAATTATAGTAATCATTATTCAGTAAACAGATCACCCATGTTGAGTTTGTGGGCAAAAATCTAAGGCTTATCTTTGACCAATATAGAAAGCTAGGAACTATCTAAAGTCTGAACCTGTGGCAATTACTTCAGAAGCAGAAGGATTGATGGCATGTACAAAAGAAATCGCAGAGCCCAGAGACAAAGGCAATAGAGGGTTTTGTTTGGAGGTCACGATGCCACTGTTTGATATAAAATTTAAACATTCTGTTAGCTCCAGAGCCTCCTAGATTAAGCTACAAGACATTTATGATTTCCTTACAAACCATTTTGTTTTCGGTAGCTGCTAAATCAAGACTTCTAACTGATCCAGACACCACAGAAGGAGTGTCAGTGGGACCTACATTTTGAGGGGAGAACTCCATTGGACTTTTTTGATTTGAATGAACTGGCATTCCTAAGTCCTTTTTGTTTTGTTTTTCTCTTTGGCTGTTCTTGTTTGTTTTGGTTCATTGTTGAATACTGAACTCAACACCTTGTAACAATAGATGTAAAAAGCACATCTCTCATGTCAAAGGGGATATGTGACCATGGCTAAGGAACACAGATTTATGTTACCTTAAATTCCTTGCTTCATTGTGAAGGCAGTTCCGTGAAGTACTTAAAATAATAGGATAATAAAAGTCATAAATCAAGGCACTTTTTGAATATATTGTAGAAACATTAGGTAGGAAGGTTAAACCAAAGCTGCGAACCTGTTTGGGTCCTCAGATGCTCACTGACAGTGTTCTTTGATGGGAAGCCAGTGCTCTGCTTATAGTTTCCAAATGGTTTACTCAACTGTCACAAAGTTGTCAGGTCAGACAAAGAACAGAACGATAAAAGACTATGATAGGAGCTAACGATGTCACAACACAACTTAGTTCTGGTGTTCCAGCATTTCAACCTCTCCATAATCATTGAGGTTAAAATCCATGGATTAACCTTACAGAAGGGCCTATAGAAGATACAAGGCTCTTTAGGAGCTCTCATCCTCAGAACATTCTAGGTAACTGTAAGTTCCTCTCTCCTGAGCTACAGTTCTACGTCTGCACTCTACTTCCCAAACCCCAAACTTCTTTTTCATGCAACAATTTCTACTGACTTCTAAGTCTTCTGTCTTACTGAATATTTAGTTAGAGTTTGAGGCTTTCTTAGTTCTTTTGATATATTTAGTCTCTTTTAGTGTGGTGTGTGTGTGTGTGTGTGTGTGTGTGTGTGTGTGTGTATGTATGTATGTATGTATGTCGATTAGAGGCCAACTTCAGGTGCCTCCCTTAATTATCCCCCATGTTATTTTTTCAGATGGGGATCTCAGTGCATCAATACAGCTAGGCTGGTTAGCCCATAAGCTTCAGATTACCCCTTTCCATCTGCCTTATCGAACACTAATCGCTACAGATGTGCCCTGTTATTCTTGGCTTTTATGTAAGTGATGGGATTTGAACCCAGTTTCCCATGCTTGTACAACAGCCATTTCATCCACTGAACACTCTCTAAGACACTATTTTAACTTCTTGTTTTCTTTAAAATGTAAATTCTGATTATTGATTACTGAAGATAATGTATGAACATATGCGCGCGCGCGTGTGTGTGTGTGTGTGTGTGTGTGTGTGTGTGTGTGTGTGTGTGTGTATGTACATTTTCAGGGTGGAAATATTCTTCTTTAAGCCTCAGGTACAAGCACAATTTACCCATAACTGTGACTACCATGTTGTTTCTTTATCTTCTACTTTCCATAGCCAAGTTGCATTGCCAAATTTAATAATCGGCTTTGGGATACTGTTATAAATCTTCTTTAATATCCTTCTTTATTGTAATAAATTTTTATCTCATAGTTTCACGTTTCTTCCCCTCTAGGGCTAATGAGGCTTCATAGGTATTTAAAATGATTTATCTGCTTGATTAGTTTATTATCTACCACTCTTATTTTCTGACCCTCCCCATTCCAAGAGCTGTAGCTACTTGTAAATATTAAGTCCTTTGTATCAGGTTCACACAGTATTATGACACTGGAGTGTAAATATTTGAGTGACTGGAGGCCATTTAAACTTTTATTTAACAAGCCTTTCTCACCATTAAAAACTATATAATTATCATCATCTTCATTGTTAACATCACTGTTATCACCTTTATCATAATCCTTATCCTTAAGCAATCACCATCATCCCTATGGTCCCTACCACCACCACCATCATCATCATCACCATTATCACCATCATCATCACCATCATCATACCATCAATAGCATCCCTTTTACCATTGCCACCACCATCATCATCAGCATCATGCCATCATAACCAACACATCAGCATTATCACTATCATCTCTTCCACCATCACCACCATCATCACTATCCTCATGATTTTGTCCATCATTATTACCATCACCACTATTATTGCCATCCCACCATGTTAATTATCACCATCATTACTATCATCACTATTTTTCTCACTAATGCCCATCACCATCATCACCAGAATTCCTATTACCACCAGCACTATGTCTTCATTATTACCATCATCCCATTTTACAATGAAAAATCAGACTCATTGGGTAGCTGTCTCCTCTGAGTTATTCTCTCATAGTGTATACACACAGCCTGTGAATGGGCCTGACTATGCCTAGGTGTGCTGTGTTTCCCTCCTTTTTAACCCTATACAAATCAGGACTCTCATAAAGACAATAAAGAACTATTATGATAGTTCAGCATGTAAAAATGATTGCTATCAAGTCCGATGGCCTGAATTTAATCCTCAGAAGCCACATGGTAGTAAAAAGGAACAAATTCCTGCAAGTTGTTCTCTGTCCTCCTCTTGCTTGCCATGAAAACACACACACATACACACACACACACACACACAATTTTCTTTTTGTAATTTTACTAGAATAAAAATTTAAAGAAAAATAAAGACAAGAAGGCCATTCTTCTATGCTTTGAAAAGTGTTTACAAAAGAAAATTCAGACTATTTCTATGAAGCAGGGGCCCTGTTTAAATATTTTCTTTCATCTTTTGTCTTTCTCTTCTTCCTCCTTTTACTGTAAGAAAAATTTCCTCTCATATCATCTATACCTGACATCTTTCTGATTTTTTTTCTCAGCTGTTTGTTAGCTCCATGTCCCTGGCATTTTCCCAAGATGTGGAACTTTCCACCAACTAGAAAACTTCATTTTAGTGAGGAAGATAACAGTCGGGTGACCCTCACCACCATTGCAGTTCAATAGACCTGCTTAGCTGGTTTATAGGTATGCCACTCAGTTTAGTGTAGATCTTATTAGCTCTGTTCTCTCACTGCTTTCCTTCTGCATCTCATGCCTTGTTATGACCACAAATTCAACCCAATCCCTTTGTCCTGGACCCTGGCACTTTGAGAGTTTCACATCTTCACACTTGGTCATTTGCCATCTGTCATTTCCTGGAATGTCTATCCTGCTTGTTTCCCCTTTCTCTTCCCTTTACTAAGAACAGATGATCTGATAGTTGCTCTCTCAGTCCCATTGCTTCCAACTGCTTACTCCTATAATTCAACCCTATAGAGCTACAAGGCTCAGTGTCAGAGACCATGTATTGTTCATTCCCTACTCAGAGACTCTCAATGACTATCATTGCCACAGACCAATAATCTAAAACCAAAGGCTGAGTTTCAAGGTCTATGGCTTTGAAAAAAACTCTTTGCAAGATTACAATTATTTTTATGCTATTTTTGTGAATGTCTATGTGGTGTGTATGGATACACATATGCATGCCTACATGCATACAAACATGTGTGTGCTGATATGTGTGTATGTGTGCATTTCTGTACATGATTGTGCAGATCCAAAATTAACTTCTGTTCTTCTCAGTAGCTCTCCACTTTGTTTAGAAGTAGGGGGTCTCTTAATAATCTAGTTAGTCCTTGTTTCTGTCTCCTGGAATTTTATACAAGATTACCACCTATGTCCTAATGCTATGTGGATTCTGGGGACACAAATACTCACCCTATTGCTTGTGCATTGAGTTTTTACCCATTGAGTCACCTCTCAGCTCCAGATCCTACTTAGATTTTAAAGCTTATTGCAGATATAGAATGTTCTCAAAATGTTCTTTCTAGTAGAGGCCAGTTGAAGCCAATTTACTTCTTTGTCCTGATGACAGTTATCTTGTTTGGCCTTTTAAAGTCCCATGTATGCATTTTCTACTGTTGTTTCTTATCAAGTTTCAAGTGCATCTGAGCCTCTCACGAAGAGTATTGGGATGCACCTTGTCTTCTCTTCACACTTGCCACGCCTGCTTGAGGTAAAGGAGGGAATGATTGGTTGGAGCTGTGAAGATGCACGGTGCGTCCATCTCTTACCTGTATTTCCCTGACTGCCCATTCAAGTGGGAAGCAGGGTATTTCCGAGAACGTAGCTCATTTTGCTTTAGGGCTATTGATTATTCCAGTTCTGCCAACAGGGCTGACATATCATTCTCCAAGAGGCAGGTTATAATCTCATCTATAGTCCGTGCTCAGTGGTAGTAGATAAGACAAGTCCTCCGAGCATAGGCATACACCTCTGATCTTTTAGCTCAGTGATTCTGACAGTGAAAATTATTCTGCTTTATGGTGCACATATCAGAGGAGGAAAGTATCCCCCTTAGCTTCTGCTAGTATGGAAGCATAAATTCCCAAGATGCACTTGAAACAAATTATGTGGCTAAATTCTCTTCACAGATCTTTGCTTGCTCTTGCCACATTCACGGAGCTTTGAGAGGAAAGGGGAGAAGAGGAGGAGGACAGAGGGAAGAAAGAAAAGAAGAAACTGAGGATATACCAACAGGAGGGAAAGTGAGACTTGTTTCCTCCCGTGCCTGGTACTTGGAACGGAGACTGGCAAGCTTTCTTGAAGCTTGTCTAATATAATTTTATTTTATATTTATCTATTTTATGTGTGTGTGTGTGTGTGTGTGTGTGAGAGAGAGAGAGAGAGAGAGAGAGAGAGAGAGAGAGAGAGAGAGAGAGAGTTTGCCTGCATGAAGAGAGAGATTGCCTGTGTGAATGGAATGGCAGGATCTGAATTTGTCATAAAGTGATGGTCAGGCATCTTCCCTGATCACTCACCACTGCCACCCAATGTTGCAGTGTCAGAACTCTCCTTGAAATCTGAACTCACCATTTTACCATCTGGCCAGCTCACTCTGGGGATTCCTTATCTCTGTTGTGAACTTTTGAAGATTATAGGTGGATCACCAAGTCAACTGGATTTAACTTAGGGTCTAGGATCTGAACTCCAGTCCTCACCTCCTGCACAGCAAGAACTTCAGCTGCTGAGTCATCTTTAATCCCATATATTATTTTTAAGATGTAAGATATAATATTTAATATTAAGATTAAGATGTATAATATATAAATACATAAATATTTAGTTTGAAAAGAAAGTAGAATTTGGCTTTTTATCCTGTAAGCTCCAGCAACTCTCCGACAATTATTAGAATGAGAATTCTCAGAATCATCACTGCTGCCTTCAGCGATGGATAATTATTTCTTGGTGAGGGCTGTCTTATATACAGTAAGTCATTTGACATTATCCTTATATTATATAAAGTTCATGTTTATACTGTCACACCAAATTAAAACAACTGATAATAGACCCGAGCTTTGTCAATCCTTCTCCAGATTTATCCTATGCTCTAGAGGTTCTTGTTCCTTAAAGATTGTATGTTGGAATCTAACTTCTAAGGTGATGATATGAGGAGTCAGGACTTTGGTGGAGTTGGTTTGGCCTGAGGGTGAAGCCCTCTTGAAAGCATTTGTACTTATATCAAAAAGGATTCACAGAACTGGTCTGTTCCTTTGAGTCATACGGGGACAGTGGCATGTATGAACAAATGTGACATTCTTAGACATCAAGTCTGCCAGCACCTTGGTCTTAGATTTCATCTCAGAAGTGTATAAATGAACATTCTGTATTTGTTAATTGACATGTATCAGAGGAGGGAATAGAGCTCAATTGGTAGACTGTTTGCCTAGCACACAGGGCATCGCAGGTTTCATCTCTAGCACTAACTGGATATGGTGACCCAAGCCTCTAGTCCCAGTATTTAGGAGGTAAGAGTCTCAAGTGTTCGAGGCTATGCTATACTACATAGTAATTTGAAACAAATTTGATGTACATGAGGCCCCAAGGAAAAGCAGCAGCAGCAGCAGCAGCAGCAGCAGCAGCAGCAGCAGCAGCAGCAGCAGCAGCAGCAGCAATACAACCAAAAAAAATCTAATTTAATATTTCTACAGTCTCATCAAGTCTTGAGAAGGGAGTAATAAAGTGCACAAGTAGAAAAATGGTGTAGACCTCATAGAGACAGGGGAGGTAGAAAGGAATAGAGGGATTGCAGAGGGGAAAATGGGAAGGGGATAATATTTGAAGTGCAAATAAATAAAATAACCAATAAAATATATAAGAAAAGAAAAATGCTATAGGATGAATTTCCCTCCCCCAATTCAGGCATTGAAATCCTTAAGCCCATTATGATGATGTTAGGACAAAGGGCCTCCAGGAGGCAATGGGGTTGAAGGAATTGGGAGCATCATAAAGGAGTCCTCGGAATTCTCCTTTGTCCATTCTGCCTCTGAGTGAGGGCAGGATATCAGAAGAAGGGTGGTTATGAACTACTAGGTGAGTGCTTATTCGTTAGAAAATACTCTAGAATGAGGAAACCTTCCAACCTCCAAAACCACAAGAAATAGATTCCATTCTTTTATTTTTGTCTTATTTTGAGAAGTAAACTTGTTATTTATAAACCACCCATCTTGTGTTATTTCATTACAGAGCTTTGTGGACTGACAGGAGGCTAATCCGAAGAGATAGAAAATAGTAGCAAGGAGACAGGGGCTCCTCAGAGTAAATGAGGTATCAGAGCAGGCACTGAAAGTACATGGCATTTGTATAATCATGCCCTCATCTTCCTGAATAGCAAGTATGACCTATTAATTATTGTAGTCTGTCTTGAAGAGCCAAACCAACTCTCCATGAGGCTATTGCCAATAGATTTAAATTGAGAGTGTTTTTAAGTCTATTTATCAATCTAAGCTAGCTGAAGTCAGGTACTGAAATCTCTTTTTGAGTGACTATATACTTTTCCCTTTTTAAAGATATATTTTTATTTTATGTGAATGAGTGCATATCTGTGTATCACGTGTATAAGTAAACTATACTGCTATGCATAAAATACATTTTATTATATTATAATAAGATCTTAGGTCATAAGATGGTACAGTCTTTGGGATGTGTGTAGGTGAGGAGGCTTTTGCTACCAGCCTTTGCTTCCTGCTGTTCATGTGTCAAGTGCACTGGGCTGCAGTCAGACCTGCTCATTGACTGGCTGCTCCAGCACTGCAAGAACAGAGAAGCACAGTTGTTTCATAGATTGTGCAGCATGCAAAGTCAGACATGTTTACTCTCTGGGCCTTTGCACAAAAGTTTTCTGATCCATAATCTATTCCCTGCCATACTTCATGAGCAACCTTAAGTAAGGATCTGGCACTTCCTCTAAGAGTACAGAAAAGCGTGAAGATATTTCAATGCAGAAAGATCACTGTAGTTGCAAAGAGATAAAAGGCAAGCAGGCTGTACATGCCCCAGAGGAGTGCAGGGCATGGGGGAACTAACTTTTATCTCCCAAATTGGCTGTTTGCTCCACTCCGAAGGGAGAGGATTTTGTAAGTGTTGTTAACTCTCTCAGTGACGGGTTGAGCACAGTGCCAATAATAAGCACTACTGACTGATGCAGTGCAGAGCTCAAACTGACAATCAATGCGATGTGCCACCCTTAGGAACTTCATTTGCATGCACATCAAACCACAATTCTTATGCTGGGACGATGGCTCAGTCAGTGAAGTGCTTGCCATGCCAAAATGAGGACCTGATTTCAATCCTTGGCGCTCAAGGAAAACCTGACCATGACAGTGCATGCCTGATCCCTGCACCAAGTAGAGGGAGACTGGAGGATCTTAGCGGGTCACTGAGCAGCAAGCCCAGCTGAATCAGCAAGCTTTAGACTCAGTCAGGAAACTGTCTCATAAAATAAAGTGACAAGCCATTGAGGAAGACACCTGACATCAACCTTTGGTTTCCACAGTCCTGCACACACACACACACACACACACACACACGAACATGTACATATACAGAGATATACAATATGGACATATACACCAATCAACACATGAATCTATTACCACAAACCTGTACTCAATAAAGCAAGGTTTATGAAATAGATGTTATGCTTTCAACAATTTCCTTAACAGCTCAGCCATGTTTTAAAACTGAACATAAGTCTACAACATAAAGGTTGGTCCTTGGCCACCCTGAATACAGAAGAGAATTTCTTGTTCCTGTTTCCTGTCTGAACAAAACTGTAGGAGGTGGCAGCTCTGAACTTGGTACCTCCATCTCTCCTGCTTGTAGCAGGAAGAAGGTAGGACTGTAAAACTCTCTGTAATGTGTGTGAGCATGCTCTTGTCCAGCGTTGGCACAGTTGGCAACTTTTAGTTCTTCTGGCCGACTACCCTGCTTCTGTCCCTTGCACAGAGGGTCTTGTTACATCATACTCATACCATGTTTGATAAGAACATAATATGAACAAATAAGATTCCACAGTCACCAAAGTGGTTATTGGGTTTTATACTGTTTTGGATTTAATACATTTCTCCTTTGCATTTGTATAAATAATTGGACATCGCTGGCTGGTCTGTAATGAGGCCAGTGTTTCCTACCAATTAGGCATGATTATGTAGACAGTGGCCTTAGCAGCTGGTGAGCTTGCTTGTTGTGCCATGAGTTGGCAAGACTTGAATGAACTGCAGCTCCCCATTGATGAGAACTGGGATCTCACCAGGACAAATGGGCATACTATCCAATCCCTGAGGAATGAAACATGAGGTGTTGAGAAAGGGCTGGCTCCCATTATTCTGGAGGATGTCACTAAATGGCATATAGAAAAGGGAGTAATATGTGACTTTAAGAACAGATAAGCTATTCACAGCAGTGGGATGAGCTAGTGACACATCTGCATGGAAGTGTACCTTCAACCCCCCACAAAACACTTTGCAGGGTGGGGATATCGCTCAGTGGGTTTAATTCTTGCTTTAGTAGCATGATGGCTAGAACTTGGTTCACTAACATACACCTAAGACGCGAAAATGGTAGTATGTGCCTATAATATTATATCAAACAAGAAACAGTCATTGGTCATGAATACTACTGAGAGAAGTTGAGTCAGGGCTTTCTGATCCTCAGTAGCTTCTGGATTGTGACTTGTTCTTCCAAATAACAAACTTTCTCACCAAGGCAGCCTGGTGACACTGACATTCTTCTTCCAGGGAAAAACTGAGGGTCCCAATCATGAGCCGCTGTCATCAGCACTGCTGTCCTCTTGTCTCTGTGCTCCTGACATTGTGGCTCTCGGAGCCTATGATCTCTCAGATCGTATTTTTCACCAAGGGAAATAACATGTGCAGTACTGCCTGTCCCTACGTTTGTCTGTCAATTCTCCTCTGTTTTTTCCTTGGCTTCTTGAAGCACATGTGCTAGCCCATTACTTCAGAGTTGGATTTCCAAGACTCTGAGCTTTGGTAGCACCCTTCTGACTTTTAGTATAAAGGAATCCAAGGAAGTAATCTGATATATACACATTAGTATGGATTTTATTTTACTATGTTTGACATGTGTTTGTGTGGTGTCCATGCATGTATGCATGATTTTGTTTCTTTGGGTGTATAAGTACCTTTGTTTTTGCTTGTGGTGGCTCAGAAGCTGGCATTGAGAGTCCTCCTTGAATGCCTTCAACCTTATTTATTACAGCGGGGTCTTTTATACTTTCGTTAAAAACTGAAACTGAAATTAATGTAGCTACCTTGCTTGTTAAGGGATTCCTGCCTATGTCATGAATGTTCTGTAATGATAGGCAGGCTGCCAACTCATTCACCATTTAAATGGCTGAGGAGTGCAGTGTGGTCCTCATGCTTGCATGACAAAATACCTTACCTACTAACCTACCACCAAAGCCTCAGGACTGATTTTATGTCTGCAAAATATATATAACTCATGTGTCCTGTGTATGACCTGCGGACTGTTAGGAAAGCAACCCTTGCTAGGATAGCTTCAGTTTTCTCACCAACATAAAGATGAGAGACTGAATTGCTATCCATGGTACCTAATACTGTACGTGTCTGTGTCTCGATGTCTGAACATACTCATGGGAATGTAGGCTGTGTCTGGTTTGTTCAGATGTATTTATCCGTCTCTAGCATAATGCCGTGTGCACTACAGCTACTCAGTGAATATTTGTTGAGTGAATGAGTGTTTGCAAATATTTAGCTTCTGAGGAATTAGATTCTGAGCTCATCCTTGCAAGTAAGATATACACACCTGAAGTCTTAGGCAAATATCTGTCAGGAGAAGACAGCCATGCCGTGATCAACATCGAAAGTTAGATGGGAGATGGTCTTTATATCATGATGGTGTTGATACTCACCATCAAAGATAATTTCAGCTCCACTAAATTAAAATTTGGCATTCTGAATGTTCTGGGGGAGGTGATTAAATGTTAACAAATTGTTTTCTTCTTTAATCACTTTCTATTTGAGATGATAGATCCTCATGACTTTGCAAAATTGTCAAATTTACAGTAAACAAACCCAAGCTTAGTATTATCTTCGACTCTCACTTCAATATAACAGCCTCAGCCCCACTTTTATATTTTATTTTTCTAAGTTTTTATTGGTTATTTTGTTTGTTTACATTTCAAATGTTTCAGCCTTCAAGGTTTACTCTCTGAGAACCCCCGCACCCATCAAATTCCCCTCTCCCTGACTTCACGAGTGTGCTTGGCCACCCACCCACTCACTTGAGCCCAACAGCACTAGCATTCGCTACTCTGGGGCATGAAGCCTTCACAGGACCTTCATAGGGTCCCTTTGATGTTAGGCAAGGCTATCCTTAACTACATATGTGCCTGGAACCATGGGTCCTTCCATGTGCATTCTTTGGTTGATGGTTTAGCCCCTTAAAGCTCTGGAGGGCCTGGTTGGTTGATATTGTTGTTCTTCCTGTGGGGTTACAAACTCCATCAGGTCCTTCAGTCCTTCCCTTAACTCCTCCATTGGGGGTCCCCTGCTCAGTCTGATGGTTAGCTGCAAGCATCTTAATCTGTATCAGTAAGGCTCTGGCAGAGCCTTTTAGGAGACATCCATATCAGGCTCCTGTCACCAAGCACTTCTTGGCATGAGTAAAAGTATGTGGGTTTGATGGCTGCATATGGGATGGATCCCCAGGTGGGACAGTCTGTGGATAGCTTTTCCTTCAGTCTCTGGTCCACTCTTTGTCCCTGTATTTCCTTTAGACAGAAGCAATTCTGGGTTAAAATTTTGAGAAGGGTGGTTGGCCCCATCCCTTAACCAGTGGCTGTGCCTAACATCTGGATGGCATCTGTAGAGGTTCTCTCTCCACTTTGTTGGGTATTTCAGCTAATGTCATCCAAGTTGGGTCCTAGGAGCTTCTTTCTTGCTTTACTGGTGTCCAGGAATTTCTGTTGGCTACCCACAGTTCCTTACCACCCATTGCTACACACCTCTGTTCAATTTCCTGACACTGTACATCTCCCAATCTCCTCCCACATCTGCTCCTGCTCCCCTTTTTTACTCTTCCACATCTTTCTTCCTCCCAAGTCTCACTCGCCCTCTACCTCCCATGATTATTTTGTTCTGCCTTCTAAGTTGGACTGAGGCATCTACACTTTGATCTTTTTTCTTCTTGACTTTCATAGGGTCTGTAAGAGGTATCATGAGTATGCCAAACTTTTTTCCCTAATATGCACTTGTCAGTGAGTACTACATACCATGTGTGTTCTTCTGTGACTGGGCTATCTCACTCAGGATAATATTTTCTAGTTCTATCTATTTGTCTAAGAATTTCATGAAGTCATTGTTTTTAATGGCTGAGTAGTATTCCATTGTGTAAATATATAACACTTTCTGTATGCATTCCTCTGTTAGAGGGGCATCTGGGTTGTTTCCAGCTTCCAACTGTTATAAATAAGGCTGCTTTAAACATAGTAGAGCATGTATCCTCTTATATGTTGGAGCATCTTTTGGGTATATGCCCAGGAGTAGTATAGCCGGGTCCTCAGTTAGTGGTAGGTGCAATTTTCTGAGGAACCACCAGACTGATTTCCACAGTGGTTGTACCAGCTTGTAATCCAACCAGGAATGGAAGAATGTTCCTCTTTCTCCACATCCTTGCCAGCATATGCTGTCACCTGTTTTATTTTTTTTTCTTAGCCATTCTGACTGGTTTGGGGTGGAATCTCAGGGTTGTTTTGATTTGCATTTCCCTGATGACTAAGGATGTCGAACATTTCTTTAAGTGCTTCTCAACCATGTGAATTTCCTCATTTGAGAACTCTCTGCTTAACTATGTACCCCATTATTTTAATAGGGTTATTTGATTCTCTGGAGTCTAATTTCTTGAGTGCTTAGTATATTTTAGGTGTCAACCCTCTTTGAGATATAGGGTTGGTAAAGATCTTTTCTTAAAATGTGAGTTGTCCTTTGGATCTATTGACTGTGTCCTTTGCCTTACAGAAGCTTTTCAATTTAAGGAGATCCTCTTTGTCAATAGTTGATCTTAGGGCATAAACCATTGGTGTTCTGTTCAGGAAATTCTCTCCTGTGCCCATGTGTTTGTGGCTCTTTGCCACTTTCCCTTCTATGAGATTCAGTGTATTTGGTTTTATGTAGAGATACTTGATCCTCTCAGTCTTGAGATTTGTACAAGGAGATAAGAGTGAGTCAATTTGCATTCTTCTACATGCAGACCTCCACTTAGGCCAGCAACATTTGTTGAATATGTTATATTTTTTCCACAGGATGGTTTTAGCTTCTTTGTCAAAGATCAAGTGACCTTAGGTGTATGGGTTAATTTCTGGGTCTTCAAATCTATTCCACTGACCTACATACCTGTCTCTGTACTGATACTATGTGACTTTTGTCACTATTAATCTATAGTAGAGCTTGAATTCAGGGATGGTGATTCCCCCTGGGTTTTTGTTGTTCCAAATGAATTTGAGTATAGCTCTTTCTATCTCTGTGAAGAATTGAATTGGAATTTTGATGGGGATTGCACTGAATCTGGAAATTGCTTTTGGTAAAATGGCCATTTTTGCTATATTAATCCTGCCAATCCATGAGCATGGGCAGACTTTCCATCTTCTGAGGTCTTTTTCAATTTCTTTCTTCAGAAACTTCAAGAACTTCAGTTCTTGTCATACTGATCTTTTACTTGCTTGATTAGAGTCAAACCAAGGTATTTTATATTATTCATGACTATTGTGAGAGGTGTCATTTCCTTCATTTCTTTATCAGCCTGTTTATCCTTTGAGGAGAGAAAAGCTACTGATTTGTTTGAGTAAATTTTATGTTTTCTGAAGCTGTTTATCATGCTTAGTAGTTCTCTGGTGGGATGTTTGGGGTCATTTAAGTATAGTATCATATTATCTGCAAAAAGGGATATTTTGACTTCTTCCTTTCCAATTTGTATCCCTTTTGTTGTCTAATTGCTCTGGCTAGGACTTTTAGTACAATATTGAATAAGGAGAGAGAGGGGGGCAGCCTTGTCTAGTCCCTGATTTTAGTGGGATTGCTTCAAGTTTCTCCCCATTTTGTTTGATGTTGACTACTGGTTTGAAGTATATTGCTTTTGCTATGTTTGGGTATGGTCCTTGAATTCCTCATCGTTTTAAGACTTTTAACATGAAGGGGTGTTGTATTTTATCAAATGCCTTTTCAGCATCTAATGAGATGATCATGTGTATTTTTTTCTTTAAGTTTGTTTATACAGTGGATTCTATTGAAGGATTTTTATATATTGACATATTCTTGCATCAAGCTTACTTGATTATGGTGAATATTCCTTTTGATGTGTTCTTAAATTCAGTGTGCTAGAATTTTATTGAGTATTTTGCATTGATATTCATAAGGGAAATTGGTCTGTAGTTATCTTTCTTTGTTGGTCTTTGTGTGGTTTGTCTATGTCTTTTTATTAGGGAATTTATTCTATTGATTTTAAGCGATATTAACTGCCAGTGGTTGTTTGCTTCCTGTTATTTTTGTTGTTAGAAGTAAAATTAAGTTTGTGTAGCTATCTTCTTTTGGGTTTGTTGAAAGAAGATTAATGTCTTGCTTTTTCTTGGGAATAGTTTTCCTCCTGTGTTGGAGTTTCCCATCTATTATGGTTTGTAGGCTTGGATTTGTGGAAAGATATTGTATACTTTGGTTTTGTCATGGAATATCTTGGTTTTACCATTTATGGTAATGGAGAGTTTTGCTGGGTATAGTAGCCTGGGCTGGCATTTGTACTCTCTTTGGGTCTGTATGACATCTGCCCTGGATCTTCTCTGTTTTATAGTCTCTGGTGTGAAGTTTGGTGTAATTCTGATAGGTCTACCTTTACATGTTACTTCACCTTTTCCCCTTACTGCTTTTAACATTTTTTCTTTGTTTTGTGCATTTGGTGTTTTGATTATTATGTGACAGGAGGAATTTCTTTTCTGGTCTAATTCATCTGGAGTTCTATCATCTTCTTGTATGTTTATGGTTATCTCTCTTTTTTTTTAGGTTTGAGAAGTTTTCTTCTATAATTTTTTTTGAAGATGTTTACTGGCCCTTTAATTTGGGCATCTTTGCTCTCTTCTATACCTATTATCCTTAGGTTTGGTCTTCTCATTGTGTAGTAGATTTCCCGGATATTTTGGGTTAGGAGCTTTTTGCTTTCTGCCTTTTCTTTGACTATTGTGTCAACGTTTTCTATGAAATCTTCTGCCCCTGAGATGCTCTTCAATCTCTTGTATTCTGTTGGCAATGCTTGCATCTATGTCTCTTGATATCTTTCCCAAGTTTTCTATCTCCAGTGTTGTCCCCCTTTGTAATTTCTTTATTGTTTCTATTTTCATTTTTTAATCTTGAACAGTCTTGCTCAATTCCTTCACCTGTTTGTTTTTATCCCCCCTGTTTTTCTTTAAGGTACTTATGATGTGTTTACTCTTTAAAGGCTTCTACCTGTTTACCTGTGTTCTATATGTAAGACAGTTATTTATATCTTCTTAAAGTCCTCTATCATCATCTTGAAATGTGATTTTGCATCAGAATCCTGCTTTTCAGGTGTGTTGTGGTATCCAGTACTTGCTGTGGTGGGAGAACTTGAGTCTTATAATGCCAGATAGCCTTGGTCTTTGTTACTTATACTCTTGTCTTTGCCTCTTGCCATCTTATTATTTCTTGTGTTAGTTGCTTTGCTGGTTTTTTTTTTTTTTTTTTTTTTAGTCCCTAGAAGCTCTGGTTGGTTGTTGTTGTTTTTTTTTAAATTTATTTAATACTTAATAATTATTCTTCGGTTTCCAGGCAAACATCCCCCTCCCCCCTCCCCTTCCTTATGGGTGTTCCCCTCCCAAACCTCCCACCATTGCTGCCCTCCCCCCAACAGTCTAGTTCACTGGGGGTTCAGTCTTAGCAGGACCCAGGGCTTCCCCTTCCACTGGTGCTCTTACTAGGATATTCATTGCTACCTATGAGGTCAGAGTCCAGGGTCAGTCCATGTCTAGTCTTTAGGTAGTGGCTTAGTCCCTGGAAGCTCTGGTTGCTTGGCATTGTTGTACATATGGGGTCTCGAGCCCTTTCAAGATCTTCCAGTTCTTTCTCTGATTCCTTCAACGGGGGTCCTATTCTCAGTTCAGTGGTTTGCTGCTGGCATTCGCCTCTATATTTGCTGTATTCTGGCTGTGTCTCTCAGGAGCGATCTACATCCGGCTCCTGTCGGTCTGCACTTCTTTGCTTCATCCATCTTGTCTAATTGGGTGGCTGTATATGTATGGGCCATATGTGGGGCAGGCTCTGAATGGGAGTTCCTTCAGTCACTGTTTTAATCTTTGCCTCTCTCTTCCCTGCCAAGGGTATTCTTGTTCCCCTTTTAGAGAAGGAGTGAAGCATTCACATTTTGATCATCTGTCTTGAGTTTCATTTGTTCTAGGCATCTAGGGTAATTCAAGCATTTGGGCTAATAGCCACTTATCAGTGAGTGCGTACCATGTATGTCTTTCTGTGAATGGGTTAGCTCACTCAGGATGATATTTTCCAGTTCCAACCATTTGCCTACGAATTTCATAAACTCGTTGTTTTTGAAAGCTGAGTAATATTCCATTGTGTAGATGTACCACATTTTCTGTATCCATTCCTCTGTTGAAGGGCATCTGGGTTCTTTCCAGCTTCTGGCTATTATAAATAAGGCTGTGATGAACATAGTGGAGCACGTGTCTTTTTTATATGTTGGGGCATCATTTGGGTATATGCCCAAGAGAGGTATAGCTGGATCCTCAGGCAGTTCAATGTCCAATCTTCTGAGGAACCTCCAGACTGATTTCCAGAATGGTTGTACCAGTCTGCAATCCCACCAACAATGGAGGAGTGTTCCTCTTTCTCCGCATCCTCGCCAGCATCTGCTGTCACATGAGTTTTTGATCATAGCCATTCTCACTGGTGTGAGGTGAAATCTCAGGGTTGTTTTGATTTGCATTTCCCTTATGACTAAAGATGTTGAACATTTCTTTAGGTGTTTCTCAGCCATTCGGCATTCCTCAGCTGTGAATTCTTTGTTTAGCTCTGAGCCCCATTTTTTAATAGGGTTATTTGTCTCCCTGCGGTCTAACTTCTTGAGTTCTTTGTATATTTTGGATATAAGGCCTCTATCTGTTGTAGGGTTGGTAAAGATCTTTTCCCAATCTGTTGGTTGCCGTTTTGTCCTAACCACAGTGTCCTTTGCCTTACAGAAGCTTTGCAGTTTTATGAGATCCCATTTGTCTATTCTTGATCTTAGAGCATAAGCCATTGGTGTTTTGTTCAGAAAATTTTTTCCAGTGCCCATGTGTTCCAGATGCTTCCCTAGTTTTTCTTCTATTAGTTTGAGTGTATCAGGTTTGATGTGGAGGTCCTTGATCCACTTGGACTTAAGCTTTGTACAGGGTGATAAGGATGGATCGACCTGCATTCTTCTACATGTTGCCCTCCAGTTGAACCAGCACCATTTGCTGAAAATGCTATCTTTTTTCCATTGGATGGTTTTGGCTCCTTTGTCAAAAATCAAGTGACCATAGGTATGTGGGTTCATTTCTGGGTCTTCAATTCTATTCCATTGGTCTATCTGTCTGTCTCTGTACCAATACCATGCAGTTTTTATCACTATTGCTCTGTAATACTGCTTGAGTTCAGGGATAGTGATTCCCCCTGAAGTCCTTTTATTGTTGAGGATAGTTTTAGCTATCCTGGGTTTTTTGTTATTCCAGATGAATTTGCAAATTGTTCTGTCTAACTATTTGAAGAATTGGATTGGTATTTTGATGGGGATTGCATTGAATCTGTAGATCGCTTTTGGTAAAATGGCCATTTTTACTATATTAATCCTGCCAATCCATGAGCATGGGAGATCTTTCCATCTTCTGAGGTCTTCTTCAATTTCTTTCTTCAGTGTCTTGAAGTTCTTATTGTACAGATCTTTTACTTGCTTGGTTAAAGTCACACCGAGGTACTTTATATTATTTGGGTCTATTATGAAGGGTGTCGTTTCCCTAATTTCTTTCTCGGCTTGTTTCTCTTTTGTGTAGAGGAAGGCTACTGATTTATTTGAGTTAATTTTATACCCAGCCACTTTGCTGAAGTTGTTTATCAGCTTTAGTAGTTCTCTGGTGGAACTTTTGGGATCACTTAAATAAACTATCATATCATCTGCAAATAGTGATATTTTGACTTCTTCTTTTCCGATCTGTATCCCCTTGACCTCCTTTTGTTGTCTGATTGCTCTGGCTAGAACTTCAACAACTATATTGAATAAGTAGGGAGAGAGTGGGCAGCCTTGTCTAGTCCCTGATTTTAGTGGGATTGCTTCAAGTTTCTCTCCATTTAGTTTAATGTTAGCAACTGGTTTGCTGTATATGGCTTTTACTATGTTTAGGTATGGGCCTTGAATTCCAATTCTTTCCAGGACTTTTATCATGAAGGGGTGTTGAATTTTGTCAAATGCTTTCTCAGCATCTAATGAAATGATCATGTGGTTTTGTTCTTTCAGTTTGTTTATATAATAGTTGATGGTTTTCCGTATATTAAACCATCCCTGCCTGCCTGGGATGAAGCCTACTTGATCATGGTGGATGATTGTTTTGATGTGCTCTTGGATTCGGTTTGCCAGAATTTTATTGAGTATTTTTGCGTCGATATTCATAAGGGAAATTGGACTGAAGTTCTCTTTCTTTGTTGGGTCTTTGTGTGGTTTAGGTATAAGAGTAATTGTGGCTTCATAGAAGGAATTCGGGAGTGATCCATCTGTTTCAATTTTGTGGAATAGTTTGGATAATATTGGTATGAGGTCTTCTATGAAGGTTTGATAGAATTCTGCACTAAACCCGTCTGGACCTGGGCTCTTTTTGGTTGGGAGACCTTTAATGACTGCTTCTATTTCCTTAGGAGTTATGGGGTTGTTTAACTGGTTTATCTGTTCCTGATTTAACTTCGGTACCTGATATTTGTCTAGGAAATTGTCCATTTCCTGTAGATTTTCAAGTTTTGTTGAATATAGGCTTTTATAGTAAGATCTGATGATTTTTTGAATTTCCTCTGAATCTGTTGTTATGTCTCCCTTTTCATTTCTGATTTTGTTAATTTGGACACACTCTCTGGGTCCTCTTGTTAGTCTGGCTAAGGGTTTATCTATCTTGTTGATTTTCTCAAAGAACCAACTTTTGGTTCTGTTGATTCTTTCTATGGTCCTTTTTGTTTCTACTTGGTTGATTTCAGCTCTGAGTTTGATTATTTCATGCCTTCTACTCCTCCTGGGTGTATTTGCTTCTTTTTGCTCTAGAGCTTTTAGGTGTGCTGTCAAGCTGCTGACATATGCTCTTTCCTGTTTCTTTCTGCAGGCACACAGCACTATGAGTTTTCCTCTTAGCACAGCTTTCATTGTGTCCCATAAGTTTGGGTATGTTGTACCTTCATTTTCATTAAATTCTAAAAAGTTTTTAATTTCTTTCTTTATTTCTTCCTTGACTAGGTTATCATTGAGTAGAGCATTGTTCAATTTCCACGTATATGTGGGCATTCTTCCCTTATTGTTATTGAAGAGTCGTGGTGGTCTGATAGCATGCATGGGTTATTTCTATCTTTCTGTACCTGTTGAGGCCCGTTTTTTGACCAATTATATGGTCAATTTTGGAGAAAGTACCATGAGGAGCTGAGAAGAAGGTATATCCTTTTGCTTTAGGATAGAATGTTCTATAAATATCTGTTAAGTCCATTTGGCTCATGACTTCTCTTAGTCTGTCTAGGTCTCTGTTTAATTTCTGTTTCCATGATCTGTCCATTGATGAGAGTGGGGTGTTGAAATCTCCCACTATTATTGTGTGAGGTGCATTGTGTGTTTTGAGCTTTAGTAAGGTTTCTTTTACGTATGTAGGTGCCCTTTTATTTGGGGCATAGATATTTAGGATTGAGAGTTCATCTTGGTGGATTTTTCCTTTGATGAATATGAAGTGTCCTTCCTTATCTTTTTTGATGACTTTTAATTGAAAATTTATTTTATTTGATATTAGAATGGCTACTCCAGCTTGCTTCTTCTGACCATTGGCTTGGAAAGTTGTTTTCTAGCCTTTCACTCTGAGGTAGTGTCTGTCTTTGTCTCTGAGGTGTGTTTCCTGTAGGCAGCAGAATGCAGGGTCCTTGTTGCGTATCCAGTTTGTTAATCTATGTCTTTTTATTGGGGAGTTGAGGCCATTGATGTTGAGAGATATTAAGGAATAGTGATTATTGCTTCCTGTTATATTCATATTTGGATGTGAGGTTATGTTTGTGTGCTTTTCTTCTCTTTGTTTTGTTGCCAAGATGATTAGTTTCTTGCTTCTTCTAGGGTATAGCTTGCCTCCTTATGTTGGGCTTTACCCTTTATTATCCTTTGTAGTGCTGGATTTGTAGAAAGATATTGTGTAAATTTGGATTTGTCATGGAATATCTTTGTTTTCCATCTATGTTAATTGAGAGTTTTGCAGGATACAGTAACCTGGGCTGGCATTTGTGTTCTCTTAGGGTCCGTATGACATCTGTCCAGGATCTTCTGGCCTTCATAGTTTCTGGCGAGAAGTCTGGTGTGATTCTGATAGGTCTGCCTTTGTATGTTACTTGACCTTTTTCCCTTACTGCTTTTAATATTCTTTCTTTATTTTGTGCGTTTGGTGTTTTGACAATTATGTGACGGGAGGTGTTTCTTTTCTGGTCCAATCTATTTGGAGTTCTGTAGGCTCTTGTATGTCTATGGGCATCTCTTTTTTTAGGTTAGGGAAGTTTTCTTCTATGATTTTGTTGAAGATATTTACTGGTCCTTTGAGCTGGGAGTCTTCACTCTCTTCTATACCTATTATCCTTAGGTTTGATCTTCTCATTGAGTCCTGGATTTCCTGTATGTTTTGGACCAGTAGCTTTTTCTGCTTTACATTATCTTTGACAGTTGAGTCAATGATTTCTATGGAATCTTCTGCTCCTGAGATTCTCTCTTCTATCTCTTGTATTCTGTTGGTGAAGCTCGTATCTACAGCTCCTTGTCTCTTATTTTGGTTCTCTCTATCCAGGGTTTTTTCCATGTGTTCTTTCTTGATTGCTTCTATTTCCATTTTTAATTCCTTCAACTGTTTGATTGTGTTTTCCTGGAATTCTTTCAGGGATTTTTGTGTCTCCTCTCTATGGGCTTCTACTTGTTTATTTATGTTTTCCTGGAATTCTTTCAGGCATTTTTGCGATTCCTCTCTGTAGGCTTCTACTTTTTCTCTAAGGGAGTCCTTCACGTCTTTCTTGAAGTCCTCCAGCGTCATGATCAAATATGATTTTGAAACTAGATCTTGCTTTTCTGGTGTGTTTGGATATTCCATGTTCGTTTTGATGGGAGAAGTGGGCTCCGATGGTGCCATGTAGTCTTGGTTTCTGTTGCTTGGGTTCCTGCGCTTGCCTCTTGCCATCAGATTATCTCTAGTGTTATTTTTTTCTGTTATTTCTGACAGTGGCTAGGCTGACCTATAAGCCTGTGTGTCAGGAGTGCTGTAGACCTGTTTTCCTGTTTTCTTTCAGCCTGTTGTGTGGACAGAGTGTTCTGCTTTCGGGCATGTAGTTTTTCCTCTCTACAGGTCTTCAGCTGTGGGCCTGTGTCTGGAGTTCACCAGGCAGGTCACTTGCAGCAGAAAAGTTGGTCCTAACTGTGGTCCGGAGGCTCAAGTTTGCTCGTGGGGTACTGCCTCAGTCCTCTCCGCGGTGGCAGCAACTGGGAAGACCTGCTTGCTGTTTCCGGGAGCCTCCGTGCACCAGGGTTCCAGATGGCGTTTGGTGTTTTCCTCTGGTGTCTGCATGTGCGCAGAGTGCAGTCTCTTTTGGTTTCCCAGGCGTGTCTGCCTCTCTGAAGGTTTAGCTCTCCCTCCCACGGGATTTGGGTGCAGAGAACTGTTTATCCGGTCTGTTTCCTTCAGGTTCCAGCGGTGTCTTAGGCGCAGGGGTCCTGCCGCTCCTGGGCCCTCCCCTACGGGAACCCAGAGGCCTTATACAGTTTCCTATTGGGCCAGGGATGTGGACAGGGGTGAGCAGTGTTGGTGGTCTCCTCTGCTCTGCAGCCTCAGGAGTGCCCACCTGACCAGGCGGTGAGGTCTCTCTCCCACGGGGTTTGGGAGCAGAGAGCTGCTGCGGGCTGGGATCTGCGGGTCGCTTTGCTGGTTTTGATTGGAGCTTGTCCTTTCTGTGAGTCTGTGAGCCCGTGGTGGTCCTAGCTATGACAGCACTCCTGTAATCTTTGGTGTGTTAGAACTCCTGGGAGACCTGCCGTCTCTGAGCGGGACTAGGGTGCAGGATGGGACTTGGTTGTGGATATCTGTGGCACAGGGTCAGCACCAGGGCAGAGATGTAGACCAGTAGGATCCTGTCCTGGCTGTTCCAACATTCCTGCATTTTTTGGGCTCTGGGAAGTTCCTATTTCAGCCTGGTATTTGGGCAGCAATGGTGGTCTCACCTGCGATCTTTGGTGTGTCAGCACTCCTGGGAGACCTGCTCTCTCCAGGTGGGACAGGGCAAGCCCCATATTAATGGTTCTTATTGAATAAACTTTCTTCAGCATCTCTCATCCAGTTAGTAAAGAATAACCATGCTGATCAGTTGACTGAGTAGGTAACCTCTTCCTCCTTTCATGGTGGTGATTAACATTGCAGATGTCACAGACAGAAATAGTAAAATTACCTGAACAAACTTGAAGTTGTTTCTACAAGACTCTTGCCATTTCTCTGATGTTCCTTCCATTCAATCTGTTTACAAATAGACTTACAGAGAGAAAGCCAAGACAAATTTGTAGCACGTCCTCATTTGACATCCACAGTCAGTAGACTCCAATGACTCTTAAATAGTTGAAATGGCTGGTTGTATAATGTGTGGGAAGGCTTTTTATCTCTGAGAAGCAGATCACCAAAGCTCATCAATAAAACTCCAGGCTTAATGTTATTTCCCCACTGGGGAAAATATTGACATCATCATCCTAGGCCCCAGGGAAGCTTGATTGTACCAAGAACAAAAAGGCAGATACTGTGAAACAGGTCACAAAAGTAGCAATATCCTCCCACAGAGATCAAGCAGGACGCAGATGTCCCTGTGTGGTCTCCAGACAAGAGAATGTGGAGGTAATGATCTGGAAACAGACTTGTCTGACATCCCTTCTGCCTTCTGCCCCCACCTGTCCTGTCTGACTCTCTAGCAAGAGGAAATTCCTACTTGACTTTCAGCTACTTAATTAGCATTCAACAGATAGAGGCCTTATATCCAAAATATACAAAGAACTCAAGAAGTTAGACCGCAGGGAAACAAATAACCCTATTAAAAAATGGGGTTCAGAGCTAAACAAAGAATTCACAGCTGAGGAATGCCAAATGGCTGAGAAACACCTAAAGAAATGTTCAACATCTTTAGTCATAAGGGAAATGCAAATCAAAACAATCCTGAGATTTCACCTCACACCAGTGAGAATGGCTATGATCAAAAACTCAGGGGACAACAGATGCTGGCGAGGATGCGGAGAAAGAGGAACACTCCTCCATTGTTGGTGGGATTGCAAACTGGTACAACCATTCTGGAAATCAGTCTGGAGGTTCCTCAGAAAATTGGACATTGAACTGCCTGAGGATCCAGCTATACCTCTCTTGGGCATATACCCAAATGATGCCCCAATATTTAAAAAAGACACGTGCTCCACTATGTTCATTGCAGCCTTATTTATAATAGCCAGAAGCTGGAAAGAACCCAGATGCCCTTCAACAGAGGAATGGATACAGAAAATGTGGTACATCTACACAATGGAATATTACTCAGCTATCAAAAACAACGACTTTATGAAATTCGTAGGCAAATGGTTGGAACTGGAAAACATCATCCTGAGTGAGCTAACCCAATCACAGAAAGACATACATGGTATGCACTCATTGATAAGTGGCTATTAGCCCAAATGCTTGAATTACCCTAGATGCCTAGAACAAATGAAACTCAAGACGGATGATCAAAATGTGAATGCTTCACTCCTTCTCTAAAAGGGGAACAAGAATACCCTTGGCAGGTAAGAGAGAGGCAAAGATTAAAACAGAGACTGAAGGAACACCCATTCAGAGCCTGCCCCACATGTGGCCCATACATATACAGCCACCCAATTAGTCAAGATGGATGAAGCAAAGAAGTGCAGACCGACAGGAGCCGGATGTAGATCGCTCCTGAGAGACACAGCCAGAATACAGCAAATACAGAGGCGAATGCCAGCAGCAAACCACTGAACTGAGAATAGGACCCCCGTTGAAGCAATCAGAGAAAGAACTGGAAGATCTTGAAGGGGCTCGAGACCCCATATGAACAACAATGCCAAGCAACCAGAGCTTCCAGGGACTAAGCCACTACCCAAAGACTATACATGGACTGACCCTGGACTCTGACCTCATAAGTAGCAATGAATATCCTAGTAAGAGCACCAGTGGAAGGGGAAGCCCTGGGTCCTGCTAAGACTGAACCCCCAGTGAACTAGACTGGTGGGGGAGGGCGGCAATGGGGGGAGGGTTGGGGGGGGAACACCCATAAGGAAGGGGAGGGGGGAGGGGGATGTTTGCCCGGAAACCGGAAAGGGAATAACATTCGAAATGTATATAAGAAATACTCAAGTTAATAAAAAAAAAAAACAAAACAAAACAGGAATCTTCTCCTGCTCCAGCTCCAAACCCTCACTAGTTTCTCACTCCCTCCCTTTCAAGTCTAAACTCTTTCCTAAAGTCTTCAAGGTTTAATTAGCCTCAAGTCCACTTACCTTGTAGATAGCATCTTAGACTTTCTTTCTGAACTTCCCAGGCTTTCTTTCCCAGCATCTTAAGCTGTTTTCCCCTCTCTCCCCATGTTCCAATCCCTTTACTACTTCTTTACACACTCTGTCTTGTTCTGCATTTGTATTCCTCATGCATTTTGCTAACCAAGACTTTTCCTTTCAACAACTGTTCCTGTTTCAGCCCCCATGTCCCTTCTCCAAAGAGGACATCATTGAACCCAGCCACAAGGAAGATCTCCCATTTTCCCACACTCTATGTATCCCTCCTATAAATACTTCACATTATTGGACTATAGCTTAATTGTGTTTGATTTGCATCTACTTCCATCGTTGGATTGTAACCTTTAGCATGATGGGGCTCATCAGTAGAAAGGTAGTTGCTATACCTTTCATGTTTCACACAGTTGATTAAAAATTTTTTTTCTACCAAAGAAATTTCCATTTTCCAATATATGGTATATGCCATCTCCTCTGAATAGAAATCAATCCTTTTATAGCTGAGAAATTATAAACATAAATTTATAGGATTAAGTGAAAGATGAATATTTTGATGATCTCTGACATTCAGAGCACACTTTGTTTATTGCCAGAGAGGTAGCCTGTTGAGTTCTGGCCATGCCATGATCAGGTTACAGTACCTGCTTCTTAATGATCAGACTTCAAAAGAATGCTAACTACATGCTTCATGCTGGGGATTTGATAAGAAGAGATAATTGTGAAGAGAGTTCACTGGGGCAGAATGGAGAAGTAGTACCTTATAGCATTATTATACTAGCCAATAGTGATGAAGCTTCCACTTGATTTCTTGAGTACCCAGTTGATTTCTTCATGTTCTATAATGTCTATCAATAGAGTCCTACCAATAATAGTCTACTCTAGAGGGTAGCCAAGAGCAATAGCATTCCCATTGCTGTAATATTTTTGGGCCTAGGGAACATCAATGACCAACAATCACAAAGACAGTGACACATTTTTGACTCTGAGTTTTTATTTGTTTATCTGTATTATCTAGTATGAATAATATTGTCACATTATAGGGTAATCCCATCTGAGAGGAGTAGGGGGTTGAGTTACTAAAAGATGCTGCAAAAAATATTAAGAATTAATAAAACGAGGAAAAACCCCAATCCTTGTGAAATATATTTGCCAAGTGTAATTCTTCTTACTGTGAGTATCCTCAATCTTTGGTTACAACAGTAGTGATCAGATATGAGTTCTGAGCCTACTCAGATACAAAGCCTGTGATTTCCACAGCATCCTAAACTGTCTTAAGTATTCAGATAGTGAGCAATTTTATGGCTCAAACACTTTATAAATATAAATCACCATTCTCATCCTACCAGAAAATTTGAGGCAAGAAACAATTTTCTTCTCTTTCCTTAACTTATTTGAGAGTTAGTTAGGAGGTTCTAGGAAGAGAGCTGAGCTACTCATCCTGACCAAACCAGTCTCCTTTAATCTGGGAAGATTTTCCTTTTTGATCCTTTAATAGGGGCATCTATGGGACAGTGAGAGAGAAAGAGAAAACTAGCTTAGCCAGCCAGATGAGCTGGATCAATCCTGGCAATCCATGGGGTCTGATGACAGACTTCATTGCTAGGTTGGACTCATGTAAGACTTACAGTATTTGACACCATTAAGAATTTACTGTAGGGGTTGGGGATTTGGTTCAGTGGTAGAGCGCTTGCCTAGCAAGTGCAAGGCCCTGGGTTTGGTCCCCAGCTCTGAAAAAAAGAAAAAAAAAGAATTTACTATAATCTTATCAAAATTACAGTGAGTTTTCAACATTCTTCCATCTTTCTAGCTTAGTAATTTAAAGAAATCTAACTCAAACAACAATTTTATGACTCTATTCTAATAAATATGTTCAGAACACATTGCTGAATATTTATAAAAAGATGGACGAGAAAGAGAATGAGTATTTGAATACCAATTAAGTAATCACCAATGATTTGTTTTTCTTCAACTGATATGATACAGTGCTTCCTTCCAGCAATAGAAAACAATGCTTTTGTTATGATCAGGCAGAATCAAACACAATCATTTTTTTGTTTTATTTTATTATTATTGTTAGTATTATTTATACTATGACACGTGTTTGAGAATACTTGGGCATGCGTGTGTTATATATGCATCTGTGCCTCTGTGTATGCAGGTGCACTGCCTTCTGCAGACACATTTGGAGGCTACATACTGATACCAGGATGTCTTAATTGCTTTTCCACCTTTAGTTATGGAGACTGCGTCTCAGTGTACCTGTAGCTTACAATTTTAACTAGATTACCCGCCAATTGAACACCTGAGATTTAACTGTCTCTGCTTCCAGTTCTGGGGTTACAGACTCATGCTACCACTCCTGGATTTATGCAGGTCATGAGGATCTAAACTCAGGGACTCCTATATGTCCAGCAAGCCACTGATCCATCTTTCTAGATCAATATCCATCCTAATATTTTCAGAATATTGTAGGATATTCATAGAAAATAAGGAGAAAGATAATGAGTATCTGAACATCAATTAAGTAATCAATAACTCTATTATAGATTTATTTAATAAGTAAATTATAGAATGGAAAATCCATAGCATTAAACTATGCAACCTAAACAGTGTGTTCTGAGTTAGGACTCTTTCTGAGATAAAATTCATATAGTAGATAAAGGAGAGAAAGGGTCATATCTTTAGAGATGTTTAACTGGGAGAGACAGTTGTTTATCTTTCCCTGTCCATTAATGGGTGACTCCAAACTTATCCTCAATTCATTCAAGGTAGAGGGATCTATGAAGGTTAAAAGGGAAAGAATTTATGACAAATTTTATCGAAATCTGATCAATACTCCCTAGGTGTACAAAAAAAATCCCTTTTATGGGGATTCTGAGAACTATCCTCTGTCTCTCTGTTTCTCTCTGTTTCTCTCTGTTTCTCTCTCTGTTTCTCTCTCTCTGTTTCTCTCTGTTTCTCTCTGTCTGTTTCTCTCTCTCTGCTTCTCTTTCTCTGTTTCTCTCTCTGTTTCCCTCTCTGTTTCTCTCTCTCTGTTCCTCTCTCTCTGTTTCTCTCTCTCTGTTTCTCTCTCTCTGTTTCTCTCTCTCTCTCTCTCTCTCTCTCTCTCTCTCTCTCTCTCTCTCTCTCTCTCTCTCTCCCCTCTCTCATAGTATTTGTGATTGAATCTAAGGCCCCATGCATGGTGTGTCATTGTGCTATATCCCTAGGCCTATTTAATTCTTAGAGACAAAACCTCTTTAAGTTACCCAAGGCTGGCTTTGAACTCACGTTGTTGCCCAGGTAGGCTTTGAATTCTTTCTGCTTCAGACTCCAAGGTAGACAGCATTATAGGTTGTGGCCATAAGTCCTGCCCTGCTTAATTTTCTTGGCCTTTTTGTTAATAATAACAAAGGTAATGACATAAAGCTGTCAGCGCTGCAGTACCAGTTTACGTAGAGGATCCAAACTCTTTAACACTTACTGCAGTTTTCATACCCAGCACACATACCAAAAAAGTCACTTTCTCTTAGGAATATCTTTGATGAAGTAGTAGGATAATTAATCTTATTAAGTTCTCATACTATGTACTATGCTAATAATTTTATAGTCTACAGTTATAACCTTGTGCAGTGTACAATATACCCCATGTTATACCTTAAACTGTATAAAAAGAGACACAGCAAGTGTGGGTCTCTTCTTAAAGGGCAACACATTAACACTTGTTTGAGTTGCCAGCAGTGTAGCTCTTTTGTTCACTGAGCACTGTTTTACCAGAAAGAACAACAGGCAGACACGGCACAGTTGTTTAGACTGTAGAACTTGGCAGATGCTTTCTTTAAAATGAATGAGGCAAGTTTGTCTCTCCAAGAGAAACAACAGACAGCATTTGTGGCAGATGACAAATGAGATCATCTATTCAGACAGGCTCAGAAATCTAGAAAAACTCGAATCTTCTAACCTCAACATCACAGCTTGCTAATGTTAAGAACATTTTTTTCTTCTTTCCTGTTTTCACATAAATTTGTTACATATATTAACTTGTTATAGGCTGTTATTTTTAAATAATAGGTCCTTTATGCTTTTCAATTTTAATTTACAATATGGAAAACAGAAAACCTTTATATCCATGTGTTAAATGTTCCTAGGGGCCTTTGGTAGATTTTCAGAGGATACATTGAGACCCAAAAACGTAAAAAAAATAGTGTATATAGGAGACATTGTAAAAAAGTATTTTATTTATGATTTTTCCCATTATTTCCAGATTTCTTTTGATTTAAAATAGCACCTTATAATTGTGTAAATGTCTAGGGCACCATGCTTTATTGTGATTTATACACAAGGTAGGGAAATTATAGTCAGCTGCTTACCATGTCCAGACCCCTGCCCCACCTTTAACATGGTTATTTGTGAAAGTACCACATTTCTGGAAATCCCTCAGATGGTCATCTTCAATTAAAGGTACTGTGCAGGCTAATATTGCCAATTTGACAGGGTCTAGACCCACTGGATAGGCAAGCTTCTGAACGTGGCTATAAGGGAATGGGTAAGTGTACATAAGAAACAACATGTTATGAAAGCTGCTAAAGTAAAACACAATTTGCACATAGAGAAAAACCAATCAGACTAACAGCTTAATAAGGTTAATTGTTCTACTGCTTCATCAAAGATATTCCTAAGAGAAAGTGACTTTTTGGTATGTGTGCTGGATATGAAAACTGCAGTAAGTGTTAAGAGCTTGGTGCCTCTATCTGAACTGGCACTGCAGTGCTGACAGCTATATGCCATCACCTTTGTTATTAACAATAACAGTGGATATTTTGAAACCCAGAAAAGCCTAGAGTGATGCATTCTAGGTCATAGGCAAGCCTCTGAGTCTGTCTGTAAGGAAGAGTTTGATGAAGTTAATTGAGTTGGGAAGATCCATTCTTACATGCAGGCAGCATTATTCCCTGAGTGGTCACCCTGGGTTAGTAAACAGGAAAACATGAGTTGATATCAGCACTCATTTTCTCTGCTACTTGACTAGATACGATGTCAACACTGCCTCAGATTTCTACCCTTATTCCTTCCCTGCCAGGATAGACTGGATCCTTAAACTGTCATCCCACAAAAGCTTTTCTTCTGTAAATCACTTAATCAGGTGTTTTGCCATAACGCCAAGAAAATTTAAAGAATCCAGACATTTAGCAGGCCTTTGAGAGTGCATGTGTGGACATCGTGACTTGCTAATCTCATGTAAAGAAAGCAAGAAATAAGTTCTTGATATGAAAGAGAAAAGAACTAGCTCACACATGTGCTTTTCCCAGGCAGCGGTTTAAATAAGCTCAGGAGTATTTGCAGTAGGATGAGCAGACGAAGTGTGTATGGCTGCAGTGTCCCCCACAGTAGTGTATCTCTCTGTGTCATAGAACAAGCTCAGGTTGTCCGTAGCTGCTTTGTTAAGAGAGATTATTTCCAGCTTTACCATTATTAATTATATGTTACCAGGAGTTTATTTAAAATATTTATAGTTTGAAAATGACCAATAATTCACTCAAATACTGAATATCAGCACATATTAGCAGTATGTAATGCTAATTTCATTTAAAAATAAAGTATTTAAATTTACCACTTTAAAAATTGTTTTAAAATCATATACTTATTCAGTGTGTGTATGTGTGTGCATGTGTGTGCACGCTTATGCGAATAGGTGTGCATGTAGGTTTGTGTATGTTTGTGTGTGTGTGTGTGTGTGTGTGTGTGTGTGTGTGTGTGTAGACAACTTGTGGGAGCCAGCTTTTTCCTTCTCTCATTAAGTTCCTGAATCTCCAACTCAGGGTGTAAGGCTTAGTGATAGGTACCTTTAACCCCTGAGCTGTCTCACTGTTCTGCTCAAGTTTTCTTACCCAGAACTTTTATTGTAGTTTATTAAATTTACTTCTATTGGTAACTTTTCTACTATAACCAAACGTGACTCTCAAGTCACCCCAGTATACCATATTCCACAATGCTAAACTACCTCCCCAAACAATGCCACCAACTGGGCACCAATCATTAAATTACCAAAGCTAATGGTAGAATATTTGATGTTTAAAATACAAAAATACCCATATTAGAAATTGAAAAATGTCAAATAAATCAAAAGGAAAGAAGTCATATTTATCCATGCAATCTGCTCATGGGGATGAGTAAACTCTCCCATCTAAAATATATTTCTTGGCACATTTCAGTTGGTTATTTAGAAAAATTGTAGGCCTCTGCAGACACAAGATCAATTCTGAAAGAAAATTACAAAGGCATTACTAATTTTTGTATCAGTAAACCTGGAAGGCAGGAGCTTTTCAGATAGATTCATTTACTCACCTGGGAAAGATACTCAGATAGTAAGGAGGGGTTGGGAATTTAATACCTCAGTTCCATGGAGGGGGTCAACCATGGTCTCCTGGTGACTGGAATGAGGGAAATGTAATCTGTGAGGTAAGACAACTCTACTTTCTGATCTCTTCTCCCTTCCCTCTTCCCAACTTGTTACTTGTAAAATGGCGGGCCTTGTCTTTCAAAATTAGGCACATCCTCTTTCATGGAGAAAATGATAAAGCAATCCAATTAGGGGAAAGGAATCCCTTTTAGGAGTCCCAGGTGAAGACCCAGTTGAACAACTGGTACATATACACAGAGGGCCCGGTCCATCCTTCATGCTTTCTGGTTGGGTAGTTCAGTCTCCATGTGCCCCCATGGGCTCAGGCTAGTTGACTCTGTACATTTTCATGTGGTTTCCTCGACTCCTTTGCCTCCCTTAATTTTTCCTCCCACTCTTACAGGATTCCACAGCTCTACTCTCACTGTTTGGCTGTGGGTCTTTGCATCAGGTTCTAAGAGTTGCTGGGTGAAGCCCCTCTGATGACATTTATGCTAGGTTCTTGTCTGCAGATATAGCAGAATCATCAATAGCATCAGGAGTGGGCTGCCTCTCATGGCATGGGTCTCAAGCTGGGATAGTCATTGGTTGGCCCTTTCCTCAAATTCTGCTTCATTCCTCACCCCTGCACATTCTATAGGCAGGACAAATTGTGGATCCAAGGATGTATCACTGGGTTGGTTTCCCAATCCCTCCATTGGAAGTCTTGCCTGGTTTTAGGAGATGACTGGTTCAGGCTCCATATCCCCCACTGCCAGGAGTCTTAGGTAGGGTCACCTTCATAGATTCCTGCTAATTTCCATTACTCTAGTGTTTTAGCTTGTCCCAGAGATGCCCCTCACAATCAAGTTGTCTCTTTAGTACTCTTTTTCACTGTCCTCCCCCAACATCACCCTGAAACTTTTTATAGAGAAAATAGGAAATTTAAAGCTTCCCTCTATCCAGAATATCAGGGTCCAACTTCTGTTCTTAATTTTAATCTATGTAGATTATACATTGAATTATTTGTGAAACTATATTGTAAAAGCATTGACAAAAATGAACCCAACTCCAACCTTGTTGGTAAGACCACATATTCAAGAGTTAAGAGATATTCTAGTATAGTTTGACTTTACGACTTCTAGTCATGTGATCATATGGAAGTCACATGGTACCTCAGGGAGTCCTGTGTCTTCCTAACTCACAACAATTTGGGAAAGAGTGAATAAAATATTCAGTGGGTCTGTAATCAGGGTGAATGAGTACAATTACCCATGGTCAGCGGTGCAGACCTGAAGGCAAGGTTAATCAGAGGCGAACACATGGGATGCCTGTTCTAAGCAGCAGATTTGGATGCTCCATAGAGAACAGCAGCTATGGCCTTCACTGTGGAAGGAGTAGGAGAAAAGCTTTTTTCTTCTCCACTCTCCTCTTTGACACTGGTTCTCCTCAGTCAAACTTGGTCAGAATTCCCAGTATAGGGAATTCTGTTGATGTAGCCCTAGTGTATTAGTCTTCTAAAACCAAGGATCAAACCAGGAAGAGCAAGTAGAAAACAAGAGCCCTAGAAAATGAATTAGCTGTTGTTCTGAGGAAATAGCTTGACATTTTCTTTGGGAATTAAATGTTTACTTACCATATGTCCTACTAAACCCTTTCTGGATATTCACTAGGGACGAAGCATATAGTTATACACAAATCCTTGTGGAATACCTCCAGTTGCTCTGTTCATCATCACAACATATGGAAACTACCAAAATGCCCTTCAACAGATGGATAGATTAATACACTCTAGAGCATTGATGCAATGGGATATATTCAACAGTGCAAAGAATCGCTAAGACCACAACCGAATAAATGCATCTTGAAAAAATTGGCTTGAATAGAAGATTCCAGAGTTTGAATGTGAGAACGCCATTGATAAGAACTTGTAGAAAACATGAAGCTGTAATAGTGTGAAACAGTATCCTGGCAATTAGGTGTTAGGGTTGGGGAAGTTGTGTCTGTACAGAGATGGGAATAAAATGTTTATTGATTACAATAGTGGTTAAACTATTCTATGAATGCATTAAAACTCATATACCATACACCAAAGTGAAGGTCACCATACACCAAAGTGAAGGTCACTATATTACATGTTAATTTAAAATTATGGACGTGAGGGAAATTATAAACATAGGTTGCTACAATAGTTCCTCGTAAATACTGAAATAGACTTTTGTAGATATTGAAAACCCATCTTAAAAGTTGAGTTTGAGAAATCATCAATCTAGATTTAACTATGGTTTTTACTTTCATGAATGCCTTCCAAAAGGACACTGTAGAAAAAGCGTGATAGAGAGAAACAGAACAGATTTGGTAATAGGATAACACATAACAGACCATGGTGCTTGAGAGTCTGTAAAAGACTGTCTCCGGATGGACTTGAACATCAGAATGGAAGACATGGTTCTATGATCTGTCAGAAGCAGAAATCTAAGCCTTCATATGAGCACACAACCTGAAGATGATAAACCAGACTACAGTTTGGCTGGGTTATAGATCAAGACAAGAGATTTTCTGTCCTTTGGGCTCTAATATTAAGGAGACAAACCTATGCTGTACCCTTCTTGATGCAAAGGGACCAGAAAGACTCCATTCCCTCTAAAGTGCTGCAAGAGTCCAGTGAAGACACAACTGTTCATGCACATTGCCTGCCTTGTGCAGTGCCAATTACTCAGTTACATAGCATATGGTGTCATATAGGGAGCACTTGTTCATGAGCTGTATATTTGTCAGGTCACTCCATCTTGCCATGCCTCAACTTACAAATCTATAAAATGGTTGTGATATTTTTATGCAGTGGTATTTGGAGGAGAGGTCTTCATGATGCTTATGAAGTATGCAAACATGTTAAAAGTCAAGACTGACTATTTAAACATATTTTTAAAAGGCAGAGCAGGGCCATGAGTAAGACTTTTTCATTCATTTATCTGCTGCACTGAAGGTTTGGAAAAACACTGTGTCAAAATCAAGGTTAGTGTCTGAGGTTTGTGGGGTCAAATGCACAGAAAGGATGATCAAGAGTTTCTAGGCCACTGGTTATGTTGGCCCACACCTGTAATCCCAGCATCTGGAAAGCTGAGACCAAGAACCTGTAAGTTCTCTTACTGAAACTGGAGCTCGCCTATTTGACTAAATTGCCTAGGTAGAAAGACCCACAGATTCTCCTCGTTAATACTAGGTGTGTTGCCATGCCTGGCTCATTTTGGGGGAGCATGGATGCTAGGGATCTGATCTCAGGCCCTCCCCCATGTTTGTATGTCAAGAAATTTACCAGCTAATCATTTTCTTCAGCCCCCGATGCTCTTAAAATTCATGCCCATCTCAAGACATCTTCTCACTAAGTGCTCTTATTTGTATCCGTGATGGCTATTTGATGACTCACTCTCAAATGCCTGGCAACACAGTTCGACTACATCATGCTTTGATTGGAAACGTGAGGAAACTGTGCGCCTCTTGGAAAAGGTGCAGAGTTTGGCAAGATGAAAGCCGTAATGGAGGACCTCTCTGATCTCACGCGAAGTAATTGACAAATGCGGCTCTGAGAGTGTCAGCCTGATGAATAATTGAAGAAAAGAAAAATCAGTGATGATGATGACACCATAAGCTTCAAAAGAGAATAATTTGATGATATGAATATCAAAGGGTATGGGGGAACCTATGGAGAAATTGAAATCTCAAGGATTTTCACAGAAATAATCATCTTTATTGCTGAACATTAAAGGGCGCCGCATCATGCTATCATTTAATTTCCTTTTGGAAAATGATCTTAAAAAGTTTAATTCTTTGTGCTTTTAAATGATCATCAATGACGGCACCATGACCTTGTTTTAAAGATAAAACATAAACAATTTTCATAAATTTAATTTTTCAAGAAAAAGTTTGAACTCTCTCCCTAATTGTAGCTTTGTGAGCCATAAAGGAGTGTCACAGGAAGCATTCTGAGTTTTAAAACTTGGAGAACTCGTCTGGGGGTTCTGGCAGGGGAGTGCAGTTACTCCTGAAGGTGGGTCCTCCTGTATTTGGGAAGGCCATCTTTTTTGACCCACATTATTTAAATCCAAGTAACTTCCGAAAATGACATGGATCAGATCAGGAATTGCATCTGATCATGAATCTGCAGGACTCTGGCCCAACAGAGTGGCCGTCACCCAGGAGGGAAATCACACCAGGCTATAGGCAGTGAGTGTCCTGCACCCATTTTGAAGCTTCAGGAGAAACACACAAGGAACAGTGTAGGAGGAAGAGACGCTTGTTCAGCACGACATCAGCCCAATCATCTCTGGCATCTCTGGGGTGATGGATGTCACAGCCAGGTAGATTCCAGACACCCAAGTGTTTATCCTTGCATATGACACATTTTTCAAACAATTTTTATTTCTGTAGTTACTTCCATTAATTATTTTTTACAAAATTATTTTTAACTGATACACGAAAATTGTTTGTTTTAAGGTACGGTGTCATATTTGAATATGTGTATCCAATTTATAATATTTCAACCCATCTCTTGGACCATTTACCTATTTTCACATTTTGCCTGGGTACTGGGATAGGTTAGGCAGAGAATACTATGGTGCCAGTGAGTTGAAGAGACTTACCCAGGATTACTCATCATAGCAGCTGAACTGGGGCTCTGTTGGAGCCAATTTCTTTCCCTGTGCTTTGGCATTTTTCACTGCATTCCAGTTCTCTTTCTCTCAGCACTTTTGCGTCTTGAAGTCTTTAGGTTATGCACCCGCAGCTACTAGCTGCTCGGGAACACACCTTCAGAAAGGATGGATAGAAAGACAAAGCGATGCCTCACGGAGACGAATCACTTCTCCACCCCCAGTGACCCTTCATCTCTCTGCCTTTGCTGAACTCCTGCTGATGCATGTCCAGTCAGGGTGAGAACACATAAATATAATTAAACCAGCCAGGGACAAATTTCCCTTAGCAGAAAGGGAATTGCATTTCTCAGGCATGTGGGCAAAAGAAGGTTGATTAAATGGAAAATGCTTCCACAAAAGAGGCACCGTAGGGGAATACCACTTACACATCTGTGAGAAGGGAGTTCTCCTGCATGGACATAGCTCAGAGCATCTGTGTTTCTGTTCACTTCATCCAACTGCCTATCTCGTTACCGGACTACTGGTGTGAAGACTGGAGACACTGGTTAAACCGATGTCCCATTATTCAGCTCATCTTGAGATGCTTTCAAAGTTTCCAGAAAGGAACATGAAATCAGATCAAACAGTAACAGGTGGCTCACGCTGCATTTTCATGCCACTGGATGTTGACAAGGATGGATAGATTTTAAAAAGGTGTTATCCTTGAGAACTACATGCTACCATGTCTAAAAATTGACCTGATTTGATAACTGGGAAATTTATTTTTAATTTTGTGTCTCTGCGTCTGTGTGTGGGAATGTGCACATGACTGCGGGGTCCAGAGAAGCCAGAAGAGGCTAACAGTTCCCCTAAAGCTGTAGTTACACAGGATTATGAGCTGACTGATTTGGGTTCTGGCAACAAAACTTTGAGCTTTTGTAAGAAAATCAAGTGTTCAACTGCCGAATCAAGTGTTCACCCATCTAAGCAGTATTTTCATAATTATCTTCTTACAATTTAAAAAAAACCTTCATACTCATTATTTATTTCTTTTACCTCAGTATTTTGGAATTGTTTTTTGTCTTAATTTGAAGTGCCATCTTGGGCATTAGATTTCTGCTTCTTTGTGAACTCCCATTAGCTAGGAAACCTAGATGATTATGTCCCCAAAATGTATTTGTTTTAGGAGTTAGCTTGAAAGTGGAAAGTACAGCATATCCCCAGCATGTAGTGCAGTCTGACAGGCTGAAGTCCCAAGGGTGAGTTGCAAGCTGAGATATAAGTCAATCTGTGGGCAGCATTATTTTCTGCTGATGGGAGGTCAGTCTTGACTTCACTACATTTTTACAGCACCTCCCCATATAATGAAGTATGACCAGCTTGACTCAAAATTTTATTCTTAAAATATTGACTTTTGATAGGTACCTTCAAACTTCTAGAATAGCATTTGACTATTATATACAGCCACTATGATCTAGCCAAGCTGGACTGTGGTGGACTGACTTACTTTAGCCATCTACGTTGTCTCTGAAAATATGAATTCAAATTATTACGATGAAAGACATGTGGTTTAGCTACTATTTTATTACTGTGAACAGACACTGTGACCAAGGCAACTCTTATAAAAGCAAACATTTAATTAGAGACTTGCTTCCTGTTTCAAAGGTTTAGTTCATTATCATCATGGCTGGAAGCATGGCTGCATGCATGGTATTGGAGCAGTAGCTGAGAGCTATATCTTGATCTTCAAACCAAGAAAGAGAGCCAGGCTGGGGCTGGGATGACTTTTGAAACTTTTAAGCCTGCCACCAATGACACACTTCCTCTAACAAGGCCATCCTCCTAATCCTTCTCAAATAAAGCCACTCGTTGGTGACTACACTTTCAAACATATGAGACTATGAGGGCCATTTTTCCTCAAACTACAACAGTATGGATTTATCCTTCTTTCACTTCCTCCATGAGCTTTGTCCCAGAAGGAAGAAGGAAGCTGTGTAATAAATTCACTTTCTAGTTAGCTTTCTCTGGCTGTGATAAAATACTCTGACCAAAAGCAACTTGGGGAAAGAAGAATTTATTTGGCCTAAACTTCCAAGTGACAATCTGTCATTGAGGGAAGTCCAGACAGGAACTTAAGGTAGAAGCCTGAAGCAGAGTCAACAGAGGACTGACACTTGCTGGCTCATTCTCTGGCTAGCTCTTTGGCTCACAATTAGCTAAGCCCATCTGTTTAGGGATGCAGCCACCCGTGGTGGATGAGACCATACCGCATCAGCCATCCACTAAAACAATCCTTCATAACCATAGCCATAGTCCAGTCTAATCTGGGCATACCCTCGATTGATACTCTGTCAGATACTATAGGCTGTGTCAAGTGGACAAATGACAGCATCTAAATCAGTACTGTGGATATGAAGATAGAAACTATGAATCGTTAAATGCTTGATGTGATTTAGTCGGTTAAAAATGAGTGAATGGAAGGTCTTCCTTTCACTCAGGTTTGGCATTTTAAGGCTGAAAGTGTGAACTGAGAAATGGACGTACAGCTGGCCGAGATCATCTGTTTATGTTCATGTACTTCTTTCTTAATCTGTGCTAGTGCACCAGAGATAAAGCTACAGCCTGGAGTACCCAAGTTATTTACCACTAGCTCCATCCTTAATCTTTTGCTTTGAAACTGGATCTCACTGGATTGCCTAGGTTAACGCAGAACTCAGCCTGTTGCCTGGGAAGGTCTTGAATTTAACATTCAGCTGTCTCGAACCCCTAGGTTTCTTGGCTATCAAGTCTGTTCCACAAGGCTCTGCTTCATCTGCCTATCTTAAACATACAAAGATTAATGTTTATGGCTAAAGTATGTATGTCAAAAGGGGAACAGATGCCCCTGGGAAAGAGGAGAGGGAGAGTGAACAGCATAGTAGTGGCCTCCGAGGACCAAGTCACACCTTTCTTGTTTTCAAAGGATCTGATATAACCAGGAAAATTGCTAATATCTAACAAAGTTAAATTGAAAACATGGCTATGACCATTTAATGTATCTTAATAGCTGCTGTATTAGGTAGTGTGTGCAAGGATGTTCATTTTTATTATTTTATATGCTTACTATATGCTTGAAAACTTTGGTAATAAAATCACTAGAGCATCTGCTTCCTTTTTTCTTCAGCTCCCCGTGAACACACATGCTCATCTCTTCCTCTCTCACGCAGCTACACTAGATATCAAGGTCCCAGATACATAACAAGAGTTATAGTGTCCATTGAGAAGCAGGGTGGGAAGGAGAGGTGGAGCTGTGCATCAGAAAATCCCATTAGGGCTTTGTGTATTCATCTATTGCCGAAGCTGAGCCCAGACTATTTAGTGCTCAGCAGTCAATCTTGAGCATCCTACCAGGGACACATTATGTAAATGTTTGAATGAAAGATCAAAGAATACATAAGCAGTTAGCTCAAGCCTCTTCCTTCCCAACTCTTCTGAAGGGAAAATAAAAAATGGCCATCAGACAAAGAAGGTAGCTAGTTTTAAATTTATAAAAATCATTTCTTGGGTTGAATTACTGATACAACCAGATGAATCAGAACATACGCAGTTTTGTTCTAATTCTGTTAGCACAACACACTATATGTGTGATGGTAGGAGATATACACCATTGCTTTTGTGATGGGTTATTTTATGTTGTTATCTTTATTTTTTTTTTTTTCTTGGTTCTTTTTTTTTTCGGAGCCGGGGACCGAACCCAGGGCCTTGCGCTTCCTAGGTAAGCGCTCTACCACTGAGCTAAATCCCCAGCCCCTGTTGTTATCTTTAATAATGCTGATGAGTTCCTTGACTTGATGTCTCATGAAATAGATTTGAGAAGAAAACATTTAAAATGGGTTTTCTTCGAGGGCTAGGCATTGCCACATGAAACTTTGATGTTTGCATGTCTCCTTGGTGGGAACTGAAGGGCTTGCTCCAAATAAAAATGAATCATACTGAAGTAGAATTCTAGTAAAAGGCGAGAATTCTATCGTATACACTCCTTTAACCACTACAGTATCGTAAATAAGAACTGTCCCTCATAGGTTCATCCACTTGAATACTTGGTCCCAGTTTGGTGGCACTCTTCAGGGAGGTTTAGAGAAGCAGCCTTGCAGGAGTAAGTATGTCCCTGGGGGCAGATTTTGAGAAATTAAAGCCTCACGCTCTTTCCAGCTCACTTTCTCCTTTGACCTTGCACTGAACAATGTGATCTTTTAGCTTCCTGCTCTGGCCTCCATGCCTGCCTCCTACAATGGTGTAGCCTTATCCCTCAGGACTGTAAGCCTAAATAAATGTCCTTTTATACATTGTCTTGGTTATGAAATTTTGTTGCTGCAATAGAAAAGCAATAAAGAAATGAAGATTAGAAAACAAAAAATGCACACAAAGTCCTGTAGTTAACTGGGATGTATTCAAGCCAAGGGAAAAAAATTTCCAAATAGCAAATGAAGAAGTCTGCCTTTCATCATATTTACCACCTTTATGCTTGGAGGTTACTAATAAGCAGAGGGATATTTACAATAGTGTGAATGTCACCTCATATTTGTGCATTCGATAAATATTGAGTACTTACAATGTGCTAGATATTACTTAGATAATAATGAATTGATGATGAGAGTGAAGGCTCTGTTGCTTTTTGTTTACACCTGGTAGAGTTCTGTAATCACAAACAAACATGAGCTTGAGCCACTTAAAAGACAGAGAAGAGAGGCTTAGACCTAGCGTAGCTACTTGGAGAAGCTGATGAGGCTTCTCTGGAGAAATGATGTACAAGGTGTCGTCAGAGGTGGCAGACTATAGAAAACCAGCACACCAAGAGCACACACAGCTACTCTTTGAGCTTGAGACAGGCACGTTTCTGTTTGGGAAAGATGTTTCAGGCAAGGTAACACACCTGTCTCTGAAAAGCGTGTATTTGGGAAAGGAACATAAATATAAAGTAAATATAACAATAAATGATTTCATGCTTATGGTGGGGAGGTATTGAGTAGCCATGGTGGTTGGAACGAGAATGGCTCCCATAGGCTCATATGTTTGAGTATTTGGTCCTCAGTTGGTAGAACTGTTAGGGGAGGATTAAGAGATATAGCCTTGTTGGAGGAGGTATGTGACTGAGAACAGGCATTGAAGTTTCAAAACCTGATGTCATTCCCAGTATACCCAATTAGTGTTATCTCCCGTCCCCACCCTTTCCCCTTTCTCAACGTTGTACTTGTGGATCAAGATATAAGCTCTCAGTTATGACCCTGGTGCCATCCTATCTGCCTTCTCCCATGCACTTTTGCCATGATGGTCATGGACTCACTGTCTAATGTAAACACCCAATAAACATTTACTTCTGTAATTTGCCTTGGTCATGGTGACTAATCACAGCAAAAGAAAAATAACTAAAATAACAGCCAAGCGAGACTTTGCTCTGGCGTCTGTTTTCAAAGAACCTGATTCCTGTTGAATCAGAGCTGAGTGTTTTGTAATGAGTGTGTAAGGAAAGAACAAGGGGTTGGCACTGATTCACATGTGGGTATACTTCAGGGAATGAGAGGCTGTCATACATAGGTCAGATGGTGAATGTTTCCCCGAAAGGCCCGCAAGTTTAGAGCTTGGTTTTCTGGTAGATCTATTGGGAGAAGGTAGGACCTTTAGGCCATGCAACCTAGTAGAAGACCCCTGGATCATTTGTAGTAGGCTCTTAACTGTAATTACAGAGTCCAGTGTACTATCTCCCATTCTATTTTCTTGCTCCCTAGATCTTGAAGTAAATGGTTACTATGTACTATATTTTCTGCAACATGGTCTGCTACCTCTCCGAAGACTCAAGCAATGGGGATGACCAATCCTGGACTGGAATTTCTAAAACAAACCCTTCTTCTTTGGAAGCCAAGTGCCTCAGACATCTTGTCACAGCAACAGAAATGTGACCAATAGACAGCTATCTTTCAATCATTCTCTAAGGATGGGGTGGCAAATTTGGCTTGGTTGATGGGATGATGGCTCAGATTCAGTCACACATTCTCCAAAGTTCCAACATCAGTGACCAGAAACTTGAGGTCAGCATGAAATGACAGCAGGATTTATCCAGCAAGAGCAAGCAAGGAGAAGACACACACCAAGGGTTCATTTTTGACGATGGACACATGGAGGTGCCAAACACAGTTGTGAGGAGGGCGACTGTTGAGAGAGGGCCGGGCCAAAGCTTCTAGGGAGTCCCACTGCCAGCAGGAGCAGAGAAATGTGGCTGAGCCTCACAGGGAAAATTACTTTTGTTTTGTTTTGCTTCAATTGGGACCAACATTTTCAGGCTTCTGTGCAAGCCAAGAATGAGCATGGTGACTAATGAGACTGGCAGCCAGGGTGACACCAGGCAGGGAGGCCTCAGTAAGACATTCAAGGCAATTGAGTTTTGATTAGAGCAGCGGGGGACTGTTGAGAGTTTAAGCAGAGCAGTTTTGCAAGAGAAAAATTATATTTTGAAGACAACCTCCTGCCTGCAAAGAACACAATGGATTGAAAAAGAGCTGAAACCATTGCAGGTGAAATCCGTAACATGCCTAGGAATGTGATAGGCATTTTATACATTAGTTCCTCCATCTTTACCATGAGCTCTCAAGGTGGGTGATCTCCTGAGACTCAATGTACAAGTCAGGGTCTGGAGACTCCAGGTGCTTCAGGGACTTACTCAAAGATACCACAGTGCTGGGACCTCAGAGACAGAGTCAGGGCTAACATCCAGGCTGTTAGAGCCAGGCCTCTGAACACATGTGCTCCTGGCCATATCTTTATGTGCTTGTTAGATTGAAGAGGTTTGTAGACATTGCCTAGTTCAGACCCAGAGGGAAACAGAATTTGAAGCATTAAGGAGAAATATCTTGTAGATGGAGTCATAGTTTAGTGCGCTGGGGGGATGTTGCTATTTAAAGTCCAATTCAGTAATCCTTTGTAAAGTCAAAAATCCTTCTGTAAAGCAAATAGTTCACTCTCCCATTTAGCAGGGGAGAACATTGTTCTCCAAACATCAAGCAAATCCATAAAACTGAAAGACATCCAATGATGTTCTTATTGTTAAATGAGTGGAGATATGGCGAAGTTGTTTCGAAAGAAATGGGATCAAGAGACCAGCCTTGGTATGGACTAGATGCTATACTTTAAATTTTTCCAGTATGTCAGTTAAAAAGGCGTGTTAGCCTTCATTTTAAGAATCTGTGCTGAACAGAATATTAATTTCTTCATTGTATATTTTGCCACCTAAGAATATTTTTATCCCAATTGAAGCAAGGGCTCTAGGGGGACTGTAAATTTCAAGACCTCACCTGCACAGGTTTTCCCACACTGGGTATATTTGTCTAGTCAATCAGAGCTATGTAACCTTGTACTTCGATGCCTTCCTTTATGGTTTGTGTGTTAGAGAATAAAGTAAAGCTAAGATTCAAACAACATGAATTCATAAGGAAAGAGTCTATATATAACTCAAACCAGAGAAGCACCATATAAAGTAAACAAAGAGAAGTAGGCTAGTATCCAATGATTTGTATATGCTTGGCCCAGGGAGTGGCACTAATAGGAGGTGTGGCCTCTTTAAGTAGGTGTGTCACTAAAGGCATGGACTTTTGTCCTAGCTGCCTTCAGATGAAGAGGTAGAGCTCTGAGCTCCTCCTGCACCATGCCTGCCCAGATGCTGCCATGCTCTCACATTGATGATAATGGACTGAACCTCTGAACCTGTAAGCCAGCCCCAATGAAGTGTTGTCCTTGTAAGAGTTGCCTTGGTCATGGTATCTGTTCACAGCAATCAAACCCTACCTAGGACACCAAGTTCTATTTCTGTTGCTGCAATAAAATATCCTGACAAAAGCAAATTATAGAAGCTGTTTATTTCCTCTTACAATTCCAGGTTACATTTCATCATTGTGGGGAAGTCAAGGTAAGAATTTAAAATAGCTAGTCATATCATGGCTGTAGATAAGAACAAAGTGAAATTGATGTGTACATGCTTGCTTGCTTGCTTGGGCTCAGCTCAATCTCTTCACTCACATATAGTTTAGGCCTCAGAGCAGGTGCTGCCCACAGTAGACTGACCTTTTCAACATCAATTTAATTAAGACAATCTCCCACAGACATATCCATAGACAATCTCTTATTGATACCCTCTTCCCAGGTTATTGTAGGTTGTGCCAAGTTGACAATTAAATCTAAACACAACAGCTAACCATATCCAACTTCTGCACGATCATCCCCTTTGAACTAGCTGGATTCATTAAGCAACATATTTTTTCTCTTCTGTATACTTCAGGTCTCACTTCTAAAAGGTGAGTAATACTACCTGCTCCTCCTCAGTGTAGCAGAGACGACTCTTGAATCAGTTAGATATTGTGGCATAACAAATGACACAGAACCACTGCCCATTAAAATGATTCTGTTGCTAGACAGTCCTGATAGGGGGCGGTATTCTTCTAGTCTCAGCTCTATTCCTACTCTGTATCTGTTCTCAGTTTCTGAGATAGTCCTTCTCACCTGTATGTATGTCATACACCAGCAACCAATCACATCCTTTCCTCTGAATACCCACTACCCATGTTATTGGTCTAATATAAGATGTTTAAAAGAATAGTAGCTAAAAAAAACCCTTGATTTTATTTTGGATCTATTATTGAAATCTAGATATATTTTATTTCTGAAAATATAGTTTGCATCCAAAATATTCCACAGTATACCATGTATGTCATTAGCAAAGAGTTTCAAAAGCAAATGCCTGTAATCCCTCCTGTTGGAAGCAGTATTTCACATCCCCAGCCAGACCCTGAAATTTTCAAGCTTTAATAATCTGGTTTAACAACCCCTTATTTGTTATTGAGTTCTTCTTCGCTGGCTCTCATTTTGTAATTACTTGTATTTCTTTTTGGATGGTTCACCCTTTAATTACTTTATATTTAAGGAGGAAAACAATCGAGATCATTCAATTCTTCTCATGAGACCACAATATTTATCCTTTTCAGGAATAAATACATTGTAGATTTCCATGCTTATTAATTTTTGATTGTAGAGAACATCAAGTTATGCAAGGTATGCAGTGAATACATTTAAATTCATCACTTAAACAAATTCCATCAAGCCTATTAATGCCAATTTGATTATTTCCATTATTATATCAGTAGAGATATTACCAGTGATGGGTTTGTTCTGTTTCTAAATCCAGCTGGAGAATTAGCATAAGCTTTTCCTTCTGTTATTTCAAAGACAAAGAATGTGAAAAGAAATAAGGGTTTTATTTTTTTTGTAGGGAGGTAGTAAGGGGATTTATGGGACATTTGTGATATCCACATGCTGAGGGCAGATACCAGCAATGTCATTTCTAATAGTAACCAGAAAGGAGCACTGCCTGAGTTCAGTCCTCTCCCCATTATTTTTATCAAATAGAAGTCATTCACAACTGTGGTGAAAAAAAATGTTTTCTGTTGTGTGTTTAAAAGCCTTCATACATCATTCATCAGGAGAAGAAACACATTTGCTTTGACCCCGTTCACATTGAATATCAAAGTTGGTAGCTAAACACCAATTAATCACATTAGCCTATGAAATATTCTTCAAATACTGGGTAACAAAAGACTCCAAAGTTTAGTTTAAAAAGAAGAGCAAAGATTTATCATCTCTGATCATGTGTCTGGGTTACAAGTACCTAGAACCTTGGCTGTGTCCTTCTGGCTCAGGCTATCTTGCTAGACTTCTGTTATTTGTCAGTGGGCTTGCATTCATGGAAAAGGCGGCTGTTAGAAGATTAAGGTCTAAATTAAGTTGCTCACACAACTGTTGCTGCTGGCTCTGAAGGACACTTAAGTTCTTCTCTATATAGCTGTCTCCATGGGGCTACTCAAGTGTCCCCTTGATATAGTGACAGAGTGACAATATAGGAACAAAAAGCAGAGGCCATACTTCCTTTTACTGCATTACCTTGTTAGCAAAGTGTAGTTACTTCCATTGTACCCTGGTTTTTATGTACTTCATCTCTGGTTTAATATATGAAGACACAACAGGATACAAAGATAAAAATTTCAGAGATCACCTGAGGTTGTGTCAGGGGTTTCCTTCCTCTTATGATTACCGAGTGACAATTGAATACTGAATAAATCCTTCTGAATCACTCACTGGAGACTGGATACTTTAATAATGTATCTGCTTGGTATTGCGCAACCCCATTAACAAACAGAAAGCTGGTTACTTATATCTTCAGACCCTGTGACTTACACTTGAGATTTATGCAGTGCTGTGTTAACTTTTTATTACCTTCCCGAGAAGAGGACAGACCTTTTTTTTCCTGATGTTTCTCTCATAGTCATATCTTTCCTATGGATATGTAAAGTCAAATGATTCTTTTACAGTCTTATCGTATTGTGGATATCCTTTTTATGAAAAATATATAGTATCATGTATTCATGGGTTCTGGATCAAATTCAGGTTGCCATGTTTGGTAGAAGGTATCTTTACCAACTGAGACATCTTGCAAACCCTGATTTCTGATTTTTGGATTAGGAAAAATTCAACTGGTACAGTCCATGGGAATATTTCCAAATCCATAATATAAAAAATGAGAAACATTATTTATCCTACAAACTTCAGATAAGTTTTTTTCCCTTAATATCCCAGGAATTTGGATTCAGGAAGCCCTATATCCCTCCAGGAGGCTAAACTATGCATTTGCTCAAATCTCTTTCCAAATATTGTAAATGATCTCTATGCAGTGCCCTAAATATTTTAAAGCATGGCTCCTGCACTTATAATATTTAATATGATATGAATGCTTTGCCAACAGTAAACATAACTGTACAGAGAGTATCAAAAGAATCCCTCTGTACAAGCAGTCATTCTTTTTCTGGAATCTTGTTTATCTACAGTTAAATCCACAAATTTAGGACCAATGGGAATGTAGAATCAACACTTCCACATATTAAAGACAGATAAGAGTGTTGTTTAGAAGAGGTTAAAAAAGAATTACTCCTTACAAAAGGTTTACACAGGCCCCCAGAGAATATTCTTGTGGTCTGATTTGCAAATAGCCAAATATAATTAAAATTAAGTCTTAAAATAATGGTTAAGTTTGGCAATTATTTCCTTTACTAAATTGCAACCTTTAACTATCTCAACTTTCAAAAATACAGGTGCCAACTGAAACCCTTGGATATGACATTGCATTCACTTTATATCATTTTTCCTACTTCTTGCAACAGTCTAGGTTGGGTCTTTTCTTTTTCTAAAAATGTTTTCATGTATATATGTGTTTATGTGTGTGCACAAGAGTGTGGGTATAAGTACCACATGATTCATTAGTACTGAAGGACAGAGATGGAAGTCAAATCTTCTATAGCTGGAGCATCAGGTAGTTGAGAACAACTTGATATGCCCTTGGAACAAAATCCAGGTCTTCTGCAAGAGAAGCAATTGTAGGGATAATCTCTTATGCATTTTGTTAAAGCATCATCTGCCAATAAAAGTCTGGTGGCCAATAAGCTGAGACAAGATTAGGAAGTGGGTCATCTATCAGGGAGAAAGGAACTCTGGGATATAGTCAGGAATGGAAGATTCCGAAGGAAGACTGAGGAATTTGGACCTATAAAACTGAGGAGAGGTAACCAGCTATGAGGCAGACACAGAAGAGTATAGATGGGTTATGAGCTAGTTAGGGACAAGCCTAGCTTAAGGTTTAGTATTTACTGATAAATAAGCATTTGAGCCTTTATTTAGGAACTAGGGCCTGGGTGGAAAAGCCTACAGCTACCAATGATGCATATTGTGGTAGGCAAGTAATCAAAACTTAGTTAAAGACTCAAGCTTAGAACAAAATATTCAGGCGTTAGCAGAGCCCAGGGTGGAAAGTAGGGAAGAAACACCTCTTGAACCAATTTCCTAGCCAGATAGAAGGTGTTCCTTTTAAGAGAGAGTAAACCAAAAGCCACAGCGCTCTTCCCAGGTGTGGCACAGGGACTGAGCAGCCTGGACCCATAGGAAACCAGTTTGTGTTCACAGGAAAAGTCTGCAATGGCAGGAAGTCAGAACAGACAGCTACCTGGATCTACCTTCCTTTCCAGAGTGGACAGAGTTCAGAGGATAGGCCCAGTGCAGCATGTCAGGGCTCCTGGGCCCAGAATCGCCAGTGGGTGTCTGCAGGTGAAAGCCTACACAAATGTCCAGGGTCAAACAAGGAAAGGGTCTGATCTGAGGGGTGTGGAGCTAGGAGGCAGCAGCCTATGTGAAGTGCAGCAGGGATACTCTGGCAGAAGCCAGCTACACATATGTGAATGTGGCTGGAAAAGCTGAAAAGTCAACAGACTTGGAAAGAAACTGGGAAGTCCTTAAGGAGAGAGTTAGAGGTTAAAAAGAAAAATTTTTTTGAGTTAAAAATGTAGAAAAATGGAATGTGCATCTGGATCCTGTCTGATTTTATTTCACTTATTAGCATACAAATAGTTTTTCATTAATGATTACAATTTTATATATCAGTTTTAAAGAGATCAGAAGAAAGCAGATCTAGATAAGGAAGGGACTGAAAAAAATCTTGCTAAATAACAAGCAATAGAACAAAATTTAGACAGTCCTCTCAATCATAAAGCGATTTCAGATGAATCCAATCTGGAACCTACAACAACAGTAAAGGTATTTCCAGATGAGAAAAATTCACAGAGGCTTGAGCTATTAGAACGGCAAGCCAGAGAAACAATACACTGCATTAAAAAAAAGATTCTGTTGAGTGAAGTCACCTTAGAACAATGTCATATACTAGGTTGTGTGTTTCATTTTGTAGAGTTTGGAAAATCAAAATATATGCACATGTGTTAATACATTATACAGTTGATGCATGCTCAAGCAGCTTCTGCCTTGAGTTCTGAAAAGAATGATTGTGAGATTGCTTATTTATAAGCGATGACTGCCATCTTGGAGAGCCTTTACAGACTGAAGCGGATGATGCTTTGACATATGTATCCATTAGAATACAACAATATTTGAGTCATTACGACATGAACCATTTTAAGAATCCGTTTTACAAACCTATAGGTCAACCAATTGTAAAATGCTCTAACTGCATTAAAGGAAAATGCTCATAGAACAGAAGGGGAATATGGGACCTCCTAGAGGCATATTTAATAATGCTTTACTGACTTAAAAATTTAAAATGCCAATAAGACAGATAATACAGCTGCTGTAATACACTGGTTTTAGAAAATACTGATTAATTAGATCAGTCTATTTATGTGGTAACCAAAGAATGGAAGGAAGGGAATGTTTTACATTGGGGAAGAAGTTTTGTCTGTGTTTCAATGGGACAAGAAAAGCTATGGATTCCATCAAAATTAATAAAGATTAGATTTGACCAGAGGAGACCTCCTGAAAATCTTGGCAAAGGATGTGAAGGAAGAAAACAAAAATGGATGGAATATATGCTGATGCCTCTACATGGGAATAGCTCTGAGACTGGTTGAGACATCCAAGTGTCTCAGCATAGCTACCAAAGCTTGTTCCCTCAGGAATTACTATTATATGCCATCCCTTCATATGTCATAGATGAAAATTTATATTACATTTTAGCTATACAGTCCAAACAGATTTATAAAGTTTGATGCCTTTCTCCTGCTCAAACAAAGAGCAGGGAATTATCTTTAACTGAGTTGTGCACACCACACATTTCATACAAATGTTAATGCAGATGTGTATTTTATGGATGGAAGTTAATATATGTTTACAGAACAAAAGGACCAGATACCAAAGAGGACAAGACAAGTATCCCAGATGTTCTAACATGAGACAGCCTCAGTTGCTTTTTCCTCAAAAAATCTCCATTCAGAAAACTATGGCTAGTTAGATTGCTGTACATCACAGACTGCTTCTGTCAGGACTGCTGTTGAATTCCATACTTTCACATCACATGGAGACTGGACAACAAATGATACAGCTAATGTTGTATTACTGAGCACATATCCCAATTTTCTTAGGGCTACCCAACAATAATAGGGAATAATGACACCTCATTCCCATAAAGTGGTATGGGTTGTTTTGGTCCTGTAATGGGTGATGGATGTGCCATTATTTAGAGAGGTTGGTTATAAGTTGTTGATGGTCTTGGTCAGGGAAGAAACAAAATATAGGAGGTTTGATTCAGGGATTTTTTAAAAGATATTTTCTGTACTCTATCCTTCTTTCTCTCCCATCTAGTGTTATGGGAGAAAAAAGGGGGGAGAAGGAATGAAAAGAAGAAAGGGGGATATAAGAATGACAAGATAAAAGGGTAGATTGTTGAATCTAATATTAAACTAAAGAACATCAAGAAGCCAAATAATTTTACATTGCTATGGAATTTTGTATATCTATACAGATTCAGGATTATATTTTGCTGCAATATATATACATAATATATATACATATATATACATAATATATATTACACACAATCTTAAACAAGAGTTGAAATTTAAGCTCTTGTTTAAGGTATTATACTTATACTCACAAAACTTATTTTAGGATAATTATGAAATACAAGCTAGTAGTCAGTTGATCATACTCACAATTGGGTCATACACCAGTTTAGTTAATTACGGAAATATGATTCCTAGATTTAGCAGACAATAAACACTGAGATGGATAGTTATTGGACAGATAGATAAATAGATAGACGGATAGATAGATGGATGTCTTCAAAAAGCTCAGAGGTCTACAAAATATGGCAGTTAAAGCTGTCTTATTAATAAAAAGGCTTTCATGACACTGAGCTGCAACTGCTCCTGACAATGCTGCATACCAACCACTTCATAGTAGATGATGAGCATTCAAGAACTTCATATGGAGTTGCTTCTGTGTGGCAAGGTATCTACTGGGCAAAAAACTGCCCTTGCTTCAACTACAACTGAATGCTGTGCAGATTAGCCAGAGAGGACACAGGGAAGTTGATTTCTGAGCTTTGCCAAGACAAGGTAGGCCAATCCTGCAATATTCCTGCATCACAAAAATGTCAGGTATTCTAGGCCAGAAGCCTGAATATCTCTTATATTACAGAAGAATCTTGGGCAAGTGTCCAGTTAGTCAGCAGCCTCTATCACTTCTGTAGATTTAGAAGCTGGTGACTCTGCATTTCCTATTTACTCAGGTAATAATTATCCTTCTCAGGTCTTTGATGTGGTTGAGGACTAAATATAGTCTCACGATTAAGCTTAGGTTGTTTAGGATTTAAGAAAATGTTTTAAGGACTAAAACAATATTTATGGGTTGATAAATACAAGTTATGACAGAAAGTGAAATAGGTATAAAGCTTTGGACTCACCAAGATCGAATAAATAATAGGGTGCTTTCTCCAAGGTTGTCAAGTACATTGTGAACATAATTATCACATGATAGTTTCTGTAATTGTTCTCATTGTATATAGTTTATTGATGTTCGAGAAGGAGCCTTTCATTGGACTTAAAGGGGGAGATGTAGGGATAATCTCTTGTGCACTGTGTAAAAGCATCATTTGTCAATAAAAATCTAATAGCCAATAAGCAAGTCAGGATTAGAAGGTGGGACATCAGTCAGGGAGAGAGGAACTCGGATAAAATCAGGCATTGGAAATTTGCCACTGAGACACTGAGGAAGTTGGACGTATGAAACTGAGGAAGATAACCAGGCATGTGGTAGACATGGAAGAGTATAAATGAATTAAACTAGTAACGAGCTAGTTGGAGAATAAGCCTAGCTTAAGGCATAGGCATTTATTCATATAAAAGGCATCTGAGACACTGGGAACTGGGGCATAGGTGGAAATGGGGTTACAAGCAATTACTCTTAATTACTGGATGGTCTCCTCAGCCTCAAATGTGTCATTTTCTGAACTCGCTGCCCACACTGTTTACTCTTTCATTTTAACTCCTTTAACCTTTATCTTTAATTTATTTTAATTTTCACTTTATCTGTACAGGTGTTTCACTTCTATCCATGTCTAGGTGTCATATAAGTGCCTAATTCTTAAGAAGGCCAGGGGTTTTGGATCCTCTAGTACTGGAGTTACATGCAGTTGTGCGTCACCATGTGGATGTTGAGAATCTACCTGAGTCCTCTGGAGGAGTGACAAGTGCTCTTAACTGCTGAGCCAATTCTCCATCTCTGCATCATCATCATCATCATCATCATCATCATCATCATCATCATCATCATCATCATCATCATTGCTTAGTTTTTCCTATAAAGGACTTTTCCCCTAATTTTTAGTCTCATGTCATTTCCCATTCCCTAATTATGAATTAACATATCCCAAGAGCCAGCTTGGACTTGCTGGCTTCAGCTCTAAGGCAGGAAGTCTTCTGGGCACACAGGGAGGGGAGGAACATATGAACACACACGTTGAGGTATTCCCTTTGTTCATCCTGTCAGAGGAATCTTGGTGACTTCATGTGTGTTCTCCTTTATTTTTTCAGGGATGGATTTGAAGCAAAAATCTTGAAACCATTTTCTGTTTAGAGTCCTGCCCTTATAAATCCTCTGAGGAACAGATGAGTCCCCACCACCAAGTGTGGTCTGGATCCTCATAGTTATCTCCATGCATTATTTATCATCTCATGACTTCCCTGAAATATTCATTCGTTCATTCATTCATTAATTTTTGATATAGTCAAACCGTGATAATAGAAAACAATAGCCCACAACTTTCATTTTGACTCCCACTGTGTTTTATAACATCCAAACACCAGGAGCCTCCAGGATGGGAAAAGACCACATTGCTCAAGTGTAGAATACATATGGGAGGTCTGAGTGCATAAGACTTTTCCATACCCCAGTCCTTCCTGATCAAATTGGTAGGGATCAAGCATATTTGGAAGAGTAGACAAAATCCTGGGATAAGGGGGATTCTAAGGAGCTCCCAAGATACCACCCATGTCATTCCTGCAACTGACTCTGATAGACAGATGGCACAATTCACATCATTCATGCAGCACTGATGACCATGAGGAGCAGGCTGTCTCAGGTGCACCTGATCTGTTTCAATTGTTGGTTTTCTTTTTGAGGATAGACAGAGATTTGAACTCTGGCAGAGATTTCATGTAAGGGATCTGCTCCATGGCTGACATTGAAGATGAAACTGGCAAGGGCATATGGGAAGCTATGAGAGTTGGTGAAAGGCCTGGCTGGTAGCCAGCAATGAAACCGAGGTTTTCATTTTGCAATCACAATGGGGTTATGCAGCTCCTTGTGTAGCTAATTAGCTGTCAAGGCAATTGAGGTCAGAGGGTATTACATCCTGATAAGTCACAGCTGGTAACACCACAAGGTATGGGGGTTCCTTGTGGATATAAGGCTTATTGGAATTCCAAAGGAGATAGCACAGAATGCCAGGATGATCAGTCCAAGGTGTTCATCAGGAAAACTAACTGACAGAGGACTGCAGCTTATCCAGGAGACAGAAAAAGAAGGGGTGTTCTATCTCATAGGCATGTCTGTAACAAGGGTATTGGGGTGAGGACTTAGAGAAGGATTTATAGAGCTGTGGCTCAGGGCTGGGGCTTACTGCTTATACTGATTTCAGAAGCAATCTAAAAATCCTTATCAGTGTCAGGGATGGTCAAGACTAGGAAAGCATGAAGAAACTCAGGCATTGGGATCTGTGTTCAGGGTACCAGAAGTAGGGAAGTAGAGACCTTCCTGAAGAGAATCTCAGGCTCTAGATTTCATCCCACGAAACTCAGATCTGACGTATACTACAACTTCTGACGTATAAATTGAGGTAGCAAACAGGGCCATCTTATTGCTGTCCTGAAAGCTTGTTACATAGCAGTGAAAAATGAATTTAAGTCCTATCCTGTACTTTGTTTTGGGCATTTGTGAGACAGAAGATGAGAGAGGAGAGATCATATATGTCATCATTTCTGGAATCTTAGAGCTTGGTCTAAGGCTCAACTCTATTCCAGTATAAGCCAGATGTTTTCAGTCACATGTGAGGCAATCGCTCTGGGCCTGTATCCACACCTTCACTGTTGTTTGTCCCAAAATTGTTAAGTGGATCATGAACAAATAATCCCTTTATTTTATATGTTTCCTGTGATACTGGACATTAAACCCAGGGTCTTACACGAGCTTGGCAAGCTCTTTACCACTGAGCCACATCCTTATCCCTCATTAAAAAGTAATAAAGAGGCAATCACTGGTGTGATGGTCATGCATGAGCTAACTTTATGCAGGGAAGAGTTATTAGAGTATTGATCTTGAGTGCTTGAAAACAGGGCATATCATCAAAGGATTGTATTATTAATATTTTTCTTTTGCTATGTGGGTGCTGAGAGTGGAACCTGGGTCCTCTGGAAGATGAGTCAGTGCTCTTAACAGTTCAGCCCTCTTTCCAGCCCAGCATTACTTCTCTTAAACTTTTGTGTTGGAAATAATCGAACTCTCCAGAAGTTATACAATTAGGCCAAGTTTCCCTTAGATACCTCTCTGCTGGATTGTGATGCATATTATTTGTGTAAGAGAACATATGACAGAAACAATTTACATCTATTTACTTTGCCTTACAGTTAGAGGATACAGTTCAAGTGGTGGGAGAAGCAAGGTGACTAGAATAGTTTAGGCATGGAAGCAATAGCTTGTATTTACCATGTCTAATGTATGTCCTGTGTAGCTCCCAGGAGGCAGAGAGCACCAGCCATTACCAGAGGTGAATTTCCCCTTTAAAGCTTTTCCCAAGTGACACAGTTTTGCGAACTCTGCTACAGTCCTAAAGGTGCCACAACCTCTCAAAACAGTGCCACCTGCTATGGAGTAAAATTTTTAAGTACACATGCTCATGGGGGAAGCATTTCACATTCAAATCATAACTTTATGTATAGGAGACTGGTATGGTACAAAACAATTCACCGGACCACAGATCTTTTTTGTGACACCATGGTCGTTTTCCAAGTAACTGAGATGTATTTCAAATGCTGACTTCAAGGTGTCTTTGAAAGTAGAGGCTTAAATATTTGGGCCAGTATTATAAATCATGTGCCTTCATAGTCTGTGTAGATTGTCCCCTCTCCCCACAAAGTAACATTTACATTACCATTGTCCATGTATTTTCTTATGAGTGTTTTGTATGTGACTAGGAACACTTTTGCAAAGAAAGATGACATTGTGAATTTTGACTGTTTCAGAACAAGTAGACATTTGTGTCAACAAGATCACAAACAAATATTTAGAAAATTTAAGAACTTGTCTCAATATTTCTTTCAGTTTCCTCCCAATAAAAAATTAACATGAAATAAAGTCAAAAGGGACAGAAGAGTTAGCTCAAGGACTAGGGGCCCCACCTGTTAGACAGTCTTTGGGGGGGGATTCTATTCACTCACACCTTTCTTCTGTTTCTCTGTGATTGGATCAAAATTTTCCTGCAGCCTCATGTAAACTTTGTGGCCTAAAAGGTTTTGAGAATACTATACTTAGATGGTTTTTGACAGTGGACAGAGGCTGCATCTATATGCACACACAAAATCATTTATCCCTGGCCAAGCACAGTGCTTAAACTGTGACCTCAGCACTTGGGAGACTGTGACCAAAGAAGTACGAATATGAGGCCAGCTTGGATTACATACATATACTGCCTCAAAACAGCAAACAATGATCAGGCTAATTTTAGATATCAATGTTTCTCTTACACAAATAAAATGCATCACAACTCAATGGGGAGGATCAAACTTGACTGATTTTTATAACTCCTTGTAAGTTTGATTATTCCAAACATAAATGTTTAAGATAAATAATGCTGAGACTGAAAGATAGATAGCTGGTCTTCCATAGCACCTGGGTACCATTTGCAATTTCTCTTTCATAAACTTCTGTCAGATAACTTTCTCAAGAGTCCAGGGCCACACCCACCCGCCTCATGTTCACTCCTGCATTGAAGAGAAAAACACACTTCTTTTCAAACTTTGTGTATGTGCATACATATATGTGCACATGCATATATGTGAGTAGAGTACGAGTGCATGAACATGCATGTGTATGTGCATGTGGAGACCAGAGGATGACCTTAGGTGTTGTCTCTTGGGAACCATGTCTGCCTTATTTTTGAGACAGGGTTTTCCACTGGCATGGTGTTACTAATGGGCTAACTTCACTGGTCAGGGAGCCCCAGATACATGTCTAGCTGCATACAACTCTATTGTGCTGAGACTCCAAGGACATGCTATACCACTACGCTTTCTATGCGGGTTCTATGGCTGTAACTCATGTGATCCTCTTTGTGTGGCAAGTGTTCTACCAATTGAGCCATTTGTCACAGCTCTCCCTCCCTTCCCTCTTCTTCTCCTTCCCTTCTTTCCTACCTTCATCCTCCTTGGACATTCTAGAACCCGCCTTAGGCTTATATCATCTAGTTAAGTCATAAAAATGACTTTTTCAACAATTTAGATTCTTTTCCTAGGATGACATTTGGAGCCAGGTGTTACAGTGAAACAACACTTTGATTCTAATAACTATTGACTTTATTATACATTAACAATTCATTTAACTTCCTATCTATGCTGTGAATTGTTTGAGAACCCTAAAGGTCACTTAGTGTCTTTCATTTCTTCTACTAAGAAGTGCTTAGTATTTCTTGTACTAAGCCATGCTTGCTGTGGATATAGTATCTGTCATTAACAGATTCTCCTTGTGGCATCTTCTAGAGCAGCATCTGCTTTTACTTAAATTTACTTTCACTTCATCTCTCCAGAGAGACAGGTCAGAAAAAATTGTCTCAGATTTTCAGAAAACTCAGGTTTTCATAGATGCTGCAGCTCTGGTTGAGGGCCACAATATTAAAGGAAGAATAATCACCGAAAAGATTCTTAGTGAGTAGTCAGCCTTACTCATTGGAAGATGCTTGGTTCGGTGGTAGTTTCCCTGGCAATGTGTAAGGCTGTGGGTTCAATCCTAAGCAGCACAGAAACACACATAGAATTTCATATATCTCTGTACATTCTCCTAGAAGTACCCTTAATGCCAGGACAGGGTCTTATTTATTTTTTTGCACTCAACAATTATGTGCAAATGTAAGAATGAAAGAAAAGTCTAACTGCCTTTGGTATTTGTACGTAACTAGCTCTGGGACCCTGAAGATAGATATTCTATAGATACTCTCCTTTCTTCTAACCATCCCGTATGCATCTTCCCACATACATGTAACTGACTCTAGATTACTTACATCTCTATTAGTTACTTTTCTGTTGCTGTGATGAAACACCATGACCAAAACAACTCACAGAAGAAAATGTGTATTTGGACTTACTACTCATAAGGGATAGAGTCCATGATGGTAAAATCAGGGCATAGTGACTAGTGACAGCCATGGTGGCAGGGACAGGAATCCAAGAGCTCCCATCTTCCATCAATATGAAGTAGAGAAAGCAAACTGGTCTCAGTACTTAACTCTCAAAGTTCATCTCCAAGGATGCACACTTCCTCCAACAAGACGAAACTGCCTAAACGTCCTTAAACAGTGCCACCAACTGGAAACAAAGTACTTAGATATATGAGCCCTTATTCAAACCACCACTGTACTGAATCTAACACAAATGCTATATAGTTGTTAAATCACCGTATACAAGTGTTATACACATTTACAAAAATAATACAACAAAAATGTAATTTTGGAAATAACGGCAAGAAAAGCAAGCATCTGTGCATTCTAGTGCAGATACGCATTCTTCTCAAGTTTTTGAAGTTTTCAGTCGGTTGCACTCACAATGTAGAACTTAAAGATATGGCAGGCTGAATGTATACATGAAATAGTATGAACTGGTGAACTTTTGACAAACTGTGAGGTGGAAGCAGTTCTTGTATGGTTTAAGCAACTGCCTACCTGGTTCATAGGAGGGCAGCCTATGCTGGGCATTAGGTACACATTTGTTTTTTAGAAGAGGAACAGAGTAATATATTCAGTTGCTCAAGAAAAAAATACTCCAGCTCATCATTTTATTCGCCTCATGACACTGTCTGGAGAGCGGCCTGCATTTTTCTGTTTCATTCCAAGCAGAAATTGTAGGAAAAAGATTTTCTTTCCTCCCAATCATAAAGTAGCTCTTAGTTGAAGCTCATGCAGAGATTCAGAAGTGGGTGGCACTGTTCTCTGGGTGATGTCTCATGCCATTTCTTACAAGCATAATGTTGTCAGGTTTGATGGGTGCTGGGCCTGGGGTGGGCATAGCCTCACTGGTTGTGTTTCCTGAAGAGACTGACAGTCCAAAGTGATTAGTGTCCATGTACTGGGGCTTCTTCCATCTGAGAAGGTACTAAGAAAAGAATGAAATCTAAAGATATGCTCTGGAAAGGACAAGATCTGGATAGCTCTGATGCCATGGGTGGGGTATGAAGACTGGTATGAGAGTTCTAGCAACAACCTCTAAAGGGTTTAGAACAGGTAGTCCAGTATGCACACATGCTTGTGTATATAAGACTTACCATTCTCATTGTTTTCTTTTTTTTTATTAACTTGAGTATTTCTTATATACATTTCAAGTGTTATTCCCTTTCCCGGTATCCGGGCAAACATCCCCCTCCCCCCTCCCCTTCCTTATGGGTGTCCCCCTCGCAACCCTCCCCCCATTGCCGCCCTCCCCCCAACAGTCTAGTTCGCTGGGGGTTCAGTCTTAGCAGGACCCAGGGCTTCCCCTTCCACTGGTGCTCTTACTAGGATATTCATTGCTACCTATGGGGTCAGAGTCCAGGGTCAGTCCATGTATAGTCTTTAGGTAGTGGCTTAGTCCCTGGAAGCTCTGGTTGCTTGACATTGTTGTACATATGGGGTCTCGAGCCCCTTCAAGCTCTTCCAGTTCTTTCTCTGATTCCTTCAATAGGGGACCTATTCTCAGTTCAGTGGTTTGCTGCTGGCATTCGCCTCTGTATTTGCTGTATTCTGGCTGTGTCTCTCAGGAGCGATCTACATCCGGCTCCTGTCGGTCTGCACTTCTTTGCTTCATCCATCTTGTCTAATTGGGTGGCTGTATATGTATGGGCCACATGTGGGGCAGGCTCTGAATGGGTGTTCCTTCAGTCTCTGTTTTAATCTTTGCCTCTCTCTTCCCTGCCAAGGGTATTCTTGTTCCCCTTTTAAAGAAGGAGTGAAGCATTCACATTTTGATCATCCGTCTTGAGTTTCATTTGTTCTAGGCATCTAGGGTAATTCAAGCATTTGGGCTAATAGCCACTTATCAATGAGTGCATACCATGTATGTCTTTCTGTGATTGGGTTAGCTCACTCAGGATGATGTTTTCCAGGTCCAACCATTTGCCTATGAATTTCATAAAGTTGTTGTTTTTGATAGCTGAGTAATATTCCATTGAGTAGATGTACCACATTTTCTGTATCCATTCCTCTGTTGAAGGGCATCTGGGTTCTTTCCAGCTTCTGGCTATTATAAATAAGGCTGCAATGAACATAGTGGAGCACGTGTCTTTTTTATATGTTGGGGCATCTTTTGGGTATATGCCCAAGAGAGGTATAGCTGGATCCTCAGGCAGTTCAATGTCCAATTTTCTGAGGAACCTCCAGACTGATTTCCAGAATGGTTGTACCAGTTTGCAATCCCACCAACAATGGAGGAGTGTTCCTCTTTCTCCACATCCTTGCCAGCATCTGTTGTCCCCTGAGTTTTTGATCTTAGCCATTCTCACTGGTGTGAGGTGAAATCTCAGGATTGTTTTGATTTGCATTTCCCTTATGACTAAAGATGTTGAACATTTCTTTAGGTGTCTCTGCCATTCGGCATTCCTCAGCTGTGAATTCTTTGTTTAGCTCTGAGCCCCATTTTTTAATAGGGTTATTTGTTTCCCTGCGGTCTAACTTCTTGAGTTCTTTGTATATTTTGGATATAAGGCCTCTATCTGTTGTAGGATTGGTAAAGATCTTTTCCCAATCTGTTGGTTGCCGTTTTGTCCTAACCACAGTGTCCTTTGCCTTACAGAAGCTTTGCAGTTTTATGAGATCCCATTTGTCGATTCTTGATCTTAGAGCATAAGCCATTGGTGTTTTGTTCAGGAAATTTTTTCCAGTGCCCATGTGTTCCCAGATGCTTCCCTAGTTTTTCTTCTATTAGTTTGAGTGTGTCTGGTTTGATGTGGAGGTCCTTGATCCACTTGGATTTAAGCTTTGTACAGGGTGATAAGCATGGATCGATCTGCATTCTTCTACATGTTGACCTCCAGTTGAACCAGCACCATTTGCTGAAAATGTTATCTTTTTTCCATTGGATGGTTTTGGCTCCTTTCTCAAAAATCAAGTGACCATAGGTGTGTGGGTTCATTTCTGGGTCTTCAATTCTATTCCATTGATCTATCTGTCTGTCTCTGTACCAATACCATGCAGTTTTTATCACTATTGCTCTGTAATACTGCTTGAGTTCAGGGATAGTGATTCCCCCTGAAGTCCTTTTATTGTTGAGGATAGCTTTAGCTATCCTGGGATTTTTGTTATTCCAGATGAATTTGCAAATTGTTCTGTCTAACTCTTTGAAGAATTGGATTGGTATTTTGATGGGGATTGCATTGAATCTGTAGATCGCTTTTGGTAAAATGGCCATTTTTACTATATTAATCCTGCCAATCCATGAGCATGGGAGATCTTTCCATCTTCTGAGGTCTTCTTCAATTTCCTTCTTTAGTGTCTTGAAGTTCTTATTGTACAGATCTTTTACTTGCTTTGTTAAAGTCACACCGAGGTACTTTATATTATTTGGGTCTATTATGAAGGGTGTCGTTTCCCTAATTTCTTTCTCGGCTTGTTTCTCTTTTGTATAGAGGAAGGCAACTGATTTATTTGAGTTAATTTTATACCCAGCCACTTTGCTGAAGTTGTTTATCAGCTTTAGTAGTTCTCTGGTGGAACTTTTGGGATCACTTAAATATACTATCATATCATCTGCAAATAGTGATATTTTGACTTCTTCTTTTCCGATCTGTATCCCCTTGACCTCCTTTTGTTGTCTGATTGCTCTGGCTAGAACTTCAAGAACTATATTGAATAAGTAGGGAGAGAGTGGGCAGCCTTGTCTAGTCCCTGATTTTAGTGGGATTGCTTCAAGTTTCTCTCCATTTAGTTTAATGTTAGCAACTGGTTTGCTGTATAAGGCTTTTACTATATTCAGGTATGGGCCTTGAATTCCTATTCTTTCCAGGACTTTTATCATGAAGGGGTGTTGAATTTTGTCAAATGCTTTCTCAGCGTCTAATGAAATGATCATGTGGTTTTGTTCTTTCAGTTTGTTTATATAATGGATCACGTTGATGGTTTTCCGTATATTAAACCATCCCTGCATGCCTGGGATGAAGCCTACTTGGTTATGGTGGATGATTGTTTTCATGTGCTCTTGGATTCGGTTTGCCAGAATTTTGTTGAGTATTTTTGCGTCGATATTCATAAGGGAAATTGGTCTGAAGTTCTCTTTCTTTGTTGTGTCTTTGTGTGGTTTAGGTATAAGAGTAATTGTGGCTTCGTAGAAGGTATTCGGTAGTGATCCATCTGTTTCAATTTTGTGGAATAGTTTGGATAATATTGGTATGAGGTCTTCCATGAAGGTTTGATAGAATTCTGCACTAAACCCGTCTGGACCTGGGCTCTTTTTGGTTGGGAGACCTTTAATGACTGCTTCTATTTCCTTAGGAGTTATGGGGTTGTTTAACTGGTTTATCTGTTCCTGATTAAACTTCGGTACCTGGTATCTGTCTAGGAAATTGTCCATTTCCTGAAGATTTTCAAGTTTTGCTGAATATAGGTTTTTATAGTAAGATCTGATGATTTTTTGAATTTCCTCTGAATCTGTTGTTATGTCTCCCTTTTCATTTCTGATTTTGTTAATTTGGACGCACTCTCTGTGTCCTCTCGTTAGTCTGGCTAAGGGTTTATCTATCTTGTTGATTTTCTCAAAGAACCAACTTTTGGTTCTGTTGATTCTTTCTATGGTCCTTTTTGTTTCTACTTGGTTGATTTCTGCTCTGAGTTTGATTATTTCCTGCCTTCTACTCCTCCTGGGTGTATTTGCTTCTTTTTGTTCTAGAGCTTTTAGGTGTGTTGTCAAGCTGCTGACATATGCTCTTTCCTGTTTCTTTTTGCAGGCACTCAGCGCTCTGAGTTTTCCTCTTAGCACAGCTTTCATTGTGTCCCATAAGTTTGGGTATGTTGTTCCTTCATTTTCATTAAATTCTAAAAAGTTTTTAATTTCTTTCTTTATTTCTTCCTTGACCAGGTTATCATTGAGTAGAGCATTGTTCAATTTCCAAGTATATGTGGGCATTCTTCCTTGATTGTTATTGAAGACCAGTTTTGGTGGTCCGATAGCACGCAAGGGATTATTTCTATCTTTCTGTACCTGTTGAGGCCCGTTTTTTGACCAATTATATGGTCAATTTTGGAGAAAGTGCCATGAGGAGCTGAGAAGAAGGTATATCCTTTCGCTTTAGGATAGAATGTTCAATAAATATCCGTTAAGTCCATTTGGCTCATGACTTCTCTTAGTCTCTCTACATCTCTGTTTAATTTCTGTTTCCATGATCTGTCCATTGATGAGAGTGGGGTGTTGAAATCTCCCACTATTATTGTGTGAGGTGCAATGTGTGTTTTGAGCTTTAGTAAGGTTTCTATTACATATGTAGGTGCCCTTGTATTTGGGGCATAGATATTTAGGATTGAGAGTTCATCTTGGTGGATTTTTCCTTTGATGAATATGCAGTGTCCTTCCTTATCTTTTTTGATGACTTTTAGTTGAAAATTTATTTTATTTGATATTAGAATGGCTACTCCAGCTTGCTTCTTCTGACCATTTGCTTGGAAAATTGTTTTCCAGCCTTTCACTCTGAGGTAATGTCCTGTAGGCAGCAGAATGCAGGGTCCTCGTTGCGTATCCAGTTTGTTAATCTATGTCTTTTTATTGGGGAGTTGAGGCCATTGATGTTGAGAGATATTAAGGAATAGTGATTATTGCTTCCCGTTATATTCATATTTGGATGTGAGGTTATGTTTGTGTGCTTTCATTCTCTTTGTTTTGTTGCCAAGACGATTAGTTTCTTGCTTCTTCTTGGGTATAGCTTGCCTCCTTATGTTGGGCTTTACCATTTATTATCCTTTGTAGTGCTGGATTTGTAGAAAGATATTGTGTAAATTTGGTTTTGTCATGGAATATCTTGTTTTCTCCATCTATGTTAATTGAGAGTTTTGCAGGATACAGTAACCTGGGCTGGCATTTGTGTTCTCTTAGGGTCTGTATGACATCAGTCCAGGATCTTCTGGCCTTCATAGTTTCTGGCGAGAAGTCTGGTGTGATTCTGATAGGTCTGCCTTTATATGTTACTTGACCTTTTTCCCTTACTGCTTTTAATATTCTTTCTTTATTTTGTGCGTTTGGTGTTTCGACTATTATGTGACGCGAGGTGTTTCTTTTCTGGTCCAATCTATTTGGAGTTCTGTAGGCTTCTTGTATGCCTATGGGTATCTCTTTTTTAGGTTAGGGAAGTTTTCTTCTATGATTTTGTTGAAGATATTTACTGGTTCTCTGAGCTGGGAGTCTTCACTCTCTTCTATACCTATTATCCTTAGGTTTGATCTTCTCATTGAGTCCTGGATTTCCTGTATGTTTTGGACCAGTAGCTTTTTCTGCTTTACATTATCTTTGACAGTTGAGTCAATGATTTCTATGGAATCTTCTGCTCCTGAGATTCTCTCTTCCATCTCTTGTATTCTGTTGGTGAGGCTTGTATCTACAGCTCCTTGTCTCCTCTTTTGGTTTTCTATATTCAGGGTTGTTTCCATGTGTTCTTTCTTGATTGCTTCTATTTCCATTTTTAATTCCTTCAACTGTTTGATTGTGTTTTCCTGGAATTCTTTCCGGGATTTTTGCGATTCTTTCAGGGATTTTTGTGATTCCTCTCTGTAGGCTTCTACTTGTTTATTAATGTTTTCCTGTGTTTCCCTAAGGGAGTTCTTCATGTCTTTCTTGAAGTCCTCCAGCATCATGATCAAATATGATTTTGAAACTAGATCTTGCTTTTCTGGTGTGTTTGGATATTCCATGTTTGTTTTGGTGGGAGAATTGGGCTCCAATGATGCCATGTAGTCTTGGTTTCTGTTGCTTAGGTTCCTGCGCTTGCCTCGCCATCAGATTATCTCTAGTGTTACTTTGTTCTGCTATTTCTGACAGTGGCTAGACTGTCCTATAAGCCTGTGTGTCAGGAGTGCTGTAGACCTGTTTTCCTCTCTTTCAGTCAGTTATGGGGACAGAGTGTTCTGCTTTCGGGCGTGTAGTTTTTCCTCTCTACAGGTCTTCAGCTGTTCCTGTGGGCCTGTGTCTTGAGTTCACCAGGGAGCTTTCTTGCAGCAGAAAAGTTGGTCTTACCTGTGGTCCCGAGGCTCAAGTTTGCTCGTGGGGTGCTGCCCACAGGCTCTCTGCAGCGGCAGCAACCAGGAAGACCTGTGCCGCCCCTTCCGGGAGCTTCAGTGCACCAGGGTTCCAGATGGCCTTTGGTGTTTTCCTCTGGCATCCGTGATGTGTATGCAGAGTGCAGTCTCTTCTGGTTTCCCAGGCGTGTCTGCCTCTCTGAGGGTTTAGCTCTCCCTCCCACGGGATTTGGGTGCAGAGAACTCTTTATCTGGTCTGTTTCCTTCAGTTTCCGGCGGTGTCTCAGGCAGGGTTCCTGCCGCTCCTGGGCCCTCCCTCACGGGAGCCCAGAGGCCTTATACAGTTTCCTCTTGGGCCAGGGATGTGGGCAGGGGTGGGCAGTGTTGGTGGTCTCTTCCGCTCTGCAGCCTCAGGAGTGCCCACCTGACCAGGCGGTGAGGTCTCTTTCCCACGGGGTCTGGGAGCAGAGACCATTGTTTTCTTTTTATTGGATATTTTATGTATTTACATTTCAAATGTTATTCCCTTTCCCAGTTCCTCCCTCTCCCATGCCCCTCCCACTGCTTCTATAAGACTACTCCTCCTCCCACTCACCCACACCCACCTCACTTCCCTGACATTCCCCTACACTAGGGAATCCAACCTTCACAGGACCAAGGGCCTCTCCTCCTACTGATGCCAGAAATGCCACCCTTCTCTATATATGTGGCTGGAACCATGGGTCCCTCCATGTGTACTCTGGTTGGTGGTTTAGTCCTTGTGGGGCCTGGTTGGTTGATATTGCTCTTCTTCTTACAGGGTTGCAAACCCTTTCAGCTCCTTCAGTCCTTTCTTTAACTCCTCCACTGGGGTCCCTGTGCTCATTCTGATGGTTGGCTGCAAATATCCTCATCTGTATTTGTCATGCTCTTGCAGAGCCTCTCAGGAGACAGCTATATATCCTCCCAAGAGGTCAGCATCTACCTGCATGTGGGATGGATCCCCATGTGCAGCAGTCTCTGGATGACATTTCCTTCAGTCTCTGCTCCACACATTATCTCAATATTTCACCCTATAAATATTTTGTTCCTGCTTCTAAGAAGTACTGAAGCATCCACACTTCTGTTTTATTTTTGAGCTTCATGTGGTCTGTAAATTGTACCTTGGGTATTCCAAACTTTTGGGCTAATATTCACTTATCAGTGAGTACATATCATGTGTATTCTTTTGTAATTGGGTTACCTCACTCAGGATGATATTTTCTAGTTCCATACATTTGCCTATGAATTTCATGAAATCATTGTTTTTAATAGGTGAGTAGTATTGTGTAAATGTACCACATTTTCTGTATCCATTCCTCTGTTGAAGGACATTTGGATTCTTTCCAGCTTCTTACTATTAAAAATAAGGCTGCTATGAACATAGTGGCACATGTGTCCTTGTTATATGTTGAAGCATCTTTTGGGTATATGCCCAGGAGTGGTATAGCTGGGTCCTCAGGTAGTATAATGGTCAATTTTCTGAGGAACCTCCAGACTTATTTCCAGAGTGATTGTACCAGTTTGCAATCCCACCAAGAATGAAGGAGTGTTCTTCTTTCTCTACATCCTCGCCAGCATTTGTTGTCACTTGAGTTTTTGATCTTAGCCATTCTGATTGCTGTGAGGTGGAAACTCAGAGTTGTTTTGATTTGCATTTCTGTGATTACTAAGGATATTAAACATTTCTTTAGGTGCTTCTCAGCCATTCAGTTTTCCTCAGCTGAGAACTCTGTACCCCATTTTTAATAGGATTAAAATATTATTTGATTCTCTGGATTTTAACTTCTTGAGTTCTTTGTATATATTAGATATTAGCTATCTAAAGGATGTAGGGTTGGTAAAAACCTTTTCCTAATCTGCTGTCTGCCATTTTGTTCTATTGACAATGTCCTTTGCCTTACAGAAGCTTTGCAAGTTCATGAGGTGCCATTTGATGACTGTTGATCGAGGACCACAAACCATTGCTGTTCTGTTCAGAAAATTGTTCCCTGTACCCATGTATTCGAGGCATTTCATTTCATTTCTGGGTCTTCACTTTTATTCCATTGATTTACCTGACTCTCTGTACCAATACAGTACAGCTTTTATCACTATTGCTTTGTAATACAGCTTGAGGTTAGGGATGGTGATTCCCCTAGAAATTTTTATTGTTGCGAATGGTTTTCACTATCCTGGGTTTTTCTTATTCCAAATGAATTTGCAAATTGCTCCTTCTAACTCTATGAAGAATTGAATTGGAATTTTGATGAGGATTGCATTGAATCAATAGATTGCTTTTGGCATGATGGCCATTTTTACTTCCTTAATCCTGCCAAACCATGAGCATGCAAGGTCTTTCCATATTCTGAGATCTTGTTCAAATTCTTTCTTCAGAAACTTGAAGTTCTTGTTATACAGATCTTATACTTGTTTAGTTAGAGTCACACAGAGGTATTTTGTATTATTTGTGACTATTGTGAAGGGTGTCATTTCCCTATTTCTCTAATTTCTTTCTCACCCTATTTATTCTTTGAGTAGAAGAAGGCTATTGATTTGTTTGAGTTAATTTTCTATACGGTCACTTTGCTGAAGTTATCAGGTTTAGAAGTTCTCTGATGGAATTTTTGGGGTCACTTAAGTATACTATCATATCATCTGCAAAAAGTGATATTTTGACTTCTTTTCCAATTTGTCTCCCTTTGACTTCCTTTTGTTGTCTCATGGCTAGGCCTTCAAGTATCATATTGAATAAGTAGGGAGAGAGTGGGCAGCCTTGCCTAATCCCTGATCTTAGTGGGATTACTTCAAGTTTTTCTCTCCATTTAGTTTGATGTCGGCTACTGGTTTGCTGTATACTGCTTTTACCATGTTTATGTATGGGTCTTGAATTCCTGATCTTTTCAAGAATTTTAACATGGAGGGGTCTTGTACTTTGTCAAATGCTTTCTCAGCATCTAATGAGATGATCATGTGGTTTATTTCTTTAAGTTTGTTTATATGGTGGATTATGTTGATGGATTTCTATATATTGAAACATCCCTGCATCCCTGGAATGAAGCTCACTTGATCATGATGAATGATTGTTTTGTTGTGTTCTTAGATTTGGTTTTCGAGAATTTTACTGAGTATTTTTGCATTGATATTCATAAGAGAAATTGGTCTGAAGTTTTTTATCTTTGTTGGGTCTTTGTGTGGTTTAGATATGTAAGTGTAACTGTAGCTTCATAGAACGAATTGGGCAGTGTTCCTTCTGTTCCTATTTTGTGGAATAGTTTGAAGAGTATTGGAATTAGCACTTTTTTGAAGGACTTATAGAATTCTGCATTAAACCCATCTGGTCCTGGGCTTTTTTTTTTTTAATTGGGAGACCTTTAATGACTGCTTCTATTTCATTAGGGGTTATGGGACTGTTTAGATGGTTTATCAGATCCTAATTTAACTTTGGCACCTGGTATCTGTCTAGAAAATTATGCATTTTATTCAGCTTTTCAAGTTTTGTTGAATATAGGCTTTTATAGTAGGATCTGATAATTTTTTGAATTTCTTTGTTTTTTGTTGTCATGTCTCCCTTTTCATTTCTGATTTTGTTAATTTGGATACTGTCTCTGTACCCTCTGGTTTCTCTGGCTAAAAGTTTTTATTTCTTTTTGGTTTTCTCAAAACAAAACAAAACAAAAAACCAGCTACTGGTTTTGTTAATTATTTGTATAGTTCTCTTTGTTTCTACTTGGTTGATTTCACCCCTGACTTTGATTATTTCCTGCCATCTACTCCTCTTTGGTATATTTGTTCTTTTTTTTCTAGAGCTTTCAGATGTGTTGTCATGCTGCTAGTGTATGCTTTCTTCTGTTTCTTTTTGAAGGCACTTAAAGATATGAGTTTTTCTCTTAGCACAGCTTTCATTGTGTCCTATAGGTTTGGGAATTTTTTGCCTTCATTTTCATTAAATTCTAAACAGCCTTTGATTTCTTTTTAATTTCTTCTCTGACCCAATTATCATGGAGTAGAGCATTGATCAACTTCCAGAGTATGTGGAAAATGTACCATGAGATGCTGAGAAGATTGTACATTCTTTTAGTATAAAATATTCTAAAGACGTCTGTCAAAACCATTTCATTCATAACTTCTGTAAGTTTCACTGTGTCTCTGTTTAGTTTCTATTTCCATGATCTGCCCATTGATGAAAGTGGGGTGTTGAAGTCCCCCACTATTATTGTATGAGGTTCTATGTATTTTTTGAGCTTTAGCAATTTTTCTTTTTATGAAAGTGGTTGCCCTTGCATTTGGAGCATAGATATTCAGAAGTGAAAGTTCATCTTGGTAGATTTTTACTTCACTTATATAGTGTGTAAAGTGTCCTTCCTTGCCTTTTCTTGATAACTTTTGTTTGAAAGTTCATTTTATTCAATATTCTTGGGACCATTTGCTTGGAAAAAAAATTTCGAGCTCTTTACTCTGAGATAGTGTCTATCTTTGTCACTGAGGTGTGTTTCCTGTATGCAGTAAAATGCTTTGTCCTGTTTACATCCAGTCAGTTAGTCTATGTCTTTTTATTGGGGAATTGAGTCCATTGACATTAAGAGATATTAAGAAAAAGTGATTGTTGCTTTCTGTTATTTTTGTTGTTAGAGGTGGAATTATGTTTGTATGGCTATCTTCTTTTGGGCTTGTTGAAAGGTTACTTTCTTTCTTTTTCTAGGGTGTAGTTTTCCTCCTTGTTTTAGCGTTTTCTATCTATTATCCTTTGTAGGGCTGAATTTGTGTGAAGATACTGTGTAAATTTGGTTTTGTCATGGAATATCTTGGTTTCTCCACCTATGTTAATTGAGTGTTTTGCTGGTTATAGTAGCCCAGGCTGGCATTTTTGGTCTCTTAGGGTCTGCCCAGGATCTTTTGGCTTTCCTAGTCTCTGGTGAGAAGTCTGATGCAATTCTGATAGGTCTGGCTTTATATGTTACTTGATCTTTTTCCCTTACTACTTTTTAATATTCTTTCTTTGTTTTGTGCATTTGATGTTTTGCTTATTATGTGACAGAAGGATTTTCTTTTCCCGTCCAGTCTATTTGGCATTCTGTAGGCTTTTTGTATATTCATGGGCATCTTTTTTGTTAGATTAGGGAAGTTTTATTCCTTAATTTTGTTGAAAATACTGGCCCTTTAAGTTGGGAATCTTCATTCTCTTCTATACATATTATCCTTAGGTTTGATCTTCTCATTGTGTCCTGAATTTCCTGGATGTTTTGGTTTAGGAGTATTTTGCATTTTGTATTTTCTTCAAATGTTGTGTCAATGTTTTCTATGGTATCTTCTGTACCTGAGATACTTTCTTCTATCTCTTGTCTTCTGTTGGTGATGCTTACATCTATAACTCCTGATCTCTTTCCTAAGTTTTCTATCTCAAAGCTTGTCTCCTTTAGTGAACTCTTTATTGTTTCTATTTCCACTGTTAAATCTTGGACGGTTTTGTTCAATTGTGTTTTCCTGTAGTTCTTTTAGAGATTTCTGTGCTTCCACTTTAAGTGCTTCTACATGTTTACCTGTGTTCTCCTGTATTTCTTTAAGGGATTTATTTATGTCCTCCCTAAAGTCCTCTATTATCATCATGGGATGTGATTTTTAAATCCAAATCTTGTTTGTCTGGTGTGATGGGGTATCCAAGACTTGCGGTAGTGAGAGAAGTAGCCTTGTTTTCTGTTGGTTACATTTTTTTGCTTGTCTCTCACCATCTGGTTATCTCTAATGTTACCTGCCCTTGCTGTCTCTGACTGCAGCCTGTCCCTCCTATGATCCTGGTTGTGTCAGGACTCCTCAAAGTCCAACTGTCTCTGTGATCCTATAGTTCTGGGATCCTGGTTGTGTCTGATCTCTTGGGAATTGAGCTTCCTCTGTGATCCTGTGATCCTGGGTGTTTCAGAGCACCTCTGATCCTGGGTGTGTTAGAGCACCTGGGAGTCTGGCTTCCTTTGGCTGTTGTGGTATTTGGTGTGGGGCCAGCGCTAGAGACCTGGTTCAGACTGGAGGGAACCCCTGCCCCTGGCTGGGTAGGAATTCCTGCATCCTTGGATCCTGGGGGACCCAGTTACTCAGGGTGTTGGGGTAGATGTTGGGGCAGATGTTGTGATCTTTCCTATGATCCTGGGTATTTCAGAACACCTAGGAGTCAGTCTTCCTCTAAGTATTGTAGGAGTGGATGCAGAGGCAGTACCCAAGTTCTGCTCAGGGCACTGGTTCAGAGTAGAAGGGAATTCATGGCACTAGCTGGGAGGGGGTTCCTGCATCCGTGGGAACGGGGGGGGCATTATTCCTTGTGTTGGGGGCAGATGTTGTGGAATCCTCACCTCTGCTTCTGAGCATGTTAGAACACCTGGGAGTTGGGCTTCCTCTGGATGTTGTGGGAGTGGGTACAGAGCCAGTGCTCAGGGTGCTGGCTTAGACTAGAAGCACCATTTCTGTAGTTTTTAAGAAAAAAAAACAAATTCCCAAACTGTCACTACAATTCAGATAACCCATTATGGTTTCATTCTTACCTTTTCCCCACTCCATTCATTCACCTTGTTCTCACATATATACTACATTTTATCAAGCATGACACTATATGCCATGGACACAGCTGTGGAAGGGGCAGGCATGCCTTTTCCACCTGGCTGTGTGTTGTTTGTCTGAAAGACAAGTTCAGTGACAGATAATTACAAAATAAGCTGGTAACTATGCACTGACAGAGCTGTAGCACCTTGTGAGTTTACTGAGTTATTATAAAAAGCCAAGGATACAAAGCAGAAAAAGTGCCAGATGTTGATACGCAGGAGAGAAGAGCTTTGTAGATGGAGGGCATACTATGAGCCTAGGTCCAGGAAGAAGAACCTCATAATATGCTGGAGTAAGGAGCAGTTTGGAGCTAATGTAGAATGCAGAGCAATAGGAGAGGAGAGAAAATGAACTTATGCTGTTTCAGGTACATCTGCTAGACTGAACTTTCAAAGCTATAAGGAGCCACTGTAGCTTCTCCAGACCTGCTCCCTAACACACCTAGGATACAGTAACAGTCTTTGATATGCCTACTTCTACCTAGTCTGTTTCAAACTATAAGAGCATTATACATGTGTCATTTCTGTATCCAAAGTTGCTTTTATCAATTCCACAGGCACTTATTGATACACTAAAGGGCAATGTGGTTCCCAATTAAGCCAGAAGTAGTGAAAATGGCAACAACAGACACTATTGCTGATCCCATGAAGTACTTACTGCCAGGAGCCCAGTATAGTTGTCTCCTGAGAGATATACATAGCCAAATATTGGACTAAGTGCAGGGACCACAATGGGGAAGTTAGGGCAAGTATTGTAGGAGTGGAAGGGGCTTGCAACCTCATAGAAAGAACCGCAATATCAACCAGCCAGACCCCCCGAAACTCCCAGGTACTAAAACACCAACCAAAGAGCACATAGAGGGTACCTATGGCTACAGCTGGATATGTAGCAGAGGATGGCCTTATCTGGCATCACTGGGATGGGAGTCCCTTGGTCCTGTGGAGGTTTGATGACCCAGGATAGGGGAATGCTAGGCAGGAGTGGGTGGGCAGGTGGGGGAGCACCTTCATAGAGATGGGGGAGGGAGCAGGGGAGAGGGGGCTTGTGGAGGGGAAACTGGGAAAGGGGATAACATTTCAAGAGTAAATAAATAAAATAACCAATTAAAAATAAAGGTAATTATAATTTAAAAAATGAATAAATAAATTTAACAGAAAACAAAATGAAGGAAATAATAAATACATGAATAGACAAGCAAGAGAACAGCAGAACTATTTGCCAGTCATTTCCCTGATAGACAATGAGTATCCAGAATATACAATGAGCTCAATAAAATCAACAATAATGTCTTCTAATTCAGAGATGGCAAAGTAGTCTCTTCAGAAATGTCAAAAATATTCAAAAACGTTGAGTATTGTAAAACAAAACTGAGATACTATGTACTATTAGTTAGAATGGCTACTATAAAGAGTACAAAAATATAACAAATGATGATGGATATACAGGAATAAAAGAATGTTTAGACACTATTATGGGGGTATAAATTAGTATAGCTGTTATGGATGACAGTGTGGGTTGTCTTTAATACTGAAGATGCAACTGCTTCATGGTCCAGTGATTTTATCTCTGGATAAGATGGGACCAGAGGAGTCAAAGCACAGAAGGGAGATCTGAGCACCCACCCTTGGGTTTATTTGTGGTAGTTTAGAAACAGAATGGGCCTAGGTACCAGTATCAGTCACGTGTCTCATTGTTGTGATAGTAAAATGCCGTGACAAATGCAACTAAGGGGATAAGAATTATTTTTTTATTCAGTTTTAGGGTATAGTCCATCATGATAGGGAAGGCATAGAGGCAGGAACCTGAGGCAGTTGGTTGCATTGTATTGGCAGTCAGGAATTGTGGGGAGATGGATGCTCCGGCCAGCCTGCTGTGCAGTCCAGGGTGCCAGAACTTTGAATGGCACAGCTCACCTTTGGGTGTGTTTGTCTACTTCACTGATCAAATCTTTGAAATATCTCACAAATATTCCCAGTAATATGTTGCCATGATACTCCTACATCCCATCACATTAACAATCAAGATTGAACATCTTATGGCTATTAATAGATGAAATAATAAGGAAAACATGGTGTGTATGCACAATACAGACAATATAGTATCACTCAGCCTTTGAGGCATGAACTACCACCATCTGCAGGAGAATGGCTACAGTGGGAGAGAGGACTTGTGTTAAGTGATATAAACCAGACACAGAAAGACATTGCCACATATTTTCTTCCATATGTGAAGAGTGTAAAAAAAATCCCAAGTTAGAGGGATGATTACTAGGAACTGGGAAAGTACAGTTATAGAGGAGTGCTGTATGAAGGAAAGTTAAGTTTGAACAGTGCACACTATACACAAGTATGGAAAACACATACCCAACCTTATTACGACACACCCTTAACATGCATTAGTAAAAATTTAAAGTACATTTACCAATTAGCACTGCAGGCATCGTTATATGGATGTTTTTGAAGAGAATGTATTTTAAGAGAGAGAATGCTTTTTGACTCTTGGTGCTTAATATAATTAGGCTATAAGCATCCATCCCAGCTAGGCTAAATGAAGGAGAGGCATAATACTGCCTTGTGGATAACAGTCTTCCACATCTTTATACAGTTTGCATTTGTGAGCACTGATGCGTTTACTTATTGGGTACCTTTACTTTTTAAATACATGTTTGAAGAGAGCTCCACACAAACCATAGACTTGGAAGGCACAGTCAGAATGCTAATAAAGCCATCAACCCCCAGATGCCACCTTCCAAAAGTCTGAGCAAGGTGAACAGAACAGTTAATACCTGTGCCTCCTCCTACATGATTTCAATTAACATTTTATCTGCCCTGTGTCTCAAGTCAAGGCTTTGGCACTATTCCCTGGAGGGTGAGGGAGGACCTTAATTACAGGGCTGATGTCCTTTCCCAGCTGCCTGCTGTATACTGATGTCACCACCTCTGAGGTCCACTGAGAGGTCAGGCTGATCCTTGGATGTCATGTGGCTCAAATCGAATATTTTAATTTAGAGTCTCAGCAAGTGGTTCCATCAATTAGGACTGCCTGTACTTGCAGCCCGCTTGCTGGGGCACAGCCAGGAGCACGGACTCATTCAGTTCTTACTGACCCCATCTCACAGTGGAGATGGCCAGTGCTTGGATGGGTGGTGGAAAGCTGCCAAAGTCAAAAGATGGCTAACAATTGAAGAAGATTTGAAACGATGGGTCTGGCCTTTGAAATCACAGTGCACGGGTCATGCTGGCTAACTGCTGGTACTTGGTAGTGGGTCTAGAGGAAGAGCAATGGATGATTTTATAGTTTGGTGAGAACTCATAAATTCCCTTGAAGTGAATTAGTAAGTCAAGTTCGGGTCATAAATAGAGCTCTGTACAAGGACCTGCAAGTTCATGAAATGAGTTCTCTGCAAGGCAGCCGAGCAGACTCCTTGCACCTGTGTGGCCAGGGTGTGGATATGGGTTTGAGTGTGGCAAAGATTGACACTGGGTGACTTCCTCAGTCACTCTTGACCTTAGCTTTCTTAAATTATTAATTAATTTTATTTACATCTGGATTGTAGCTTCTCTTCCCTTCTTTCTTCCTCACCTCCCTGCTGCCATTGCTATCCTCTGGATCTTTCTCTTCAGAAAAGGCTCAGAAAAAGGATGTCCTCCCATGGATATCCACCTGCCTTGGCCTATCAAGTTGCAGTAGGATTAGCTGCATCTTATCCCATTGTAGCTATGCAAAGCAGCCTCCTTAGGAGAAAGGGAGCTGAAGCCTGCAAGAGAGTGAGCTAGAGCTCCTGCTGTTAGAAGTCCTACATGAACACTCAGCTGCACGACTGTTATGTATGTGCTGAAGGCCTATTGGCCTTCATTTCTGAGGGTCTCACTGAACCTGGGGCTTGCTGGATTGCCTAGACTGGCACCCAGTGAGCTTGGAGGTCTTTCTTTTGTTTTCCTCCCCCAACTCCTGGCATTGGGGTTGCAAATGAATCCCGTAGTGTCTGCTCTTTAGAGTTCAAATTCAGGTCTCTATGCTTTGTGACCAGCTCCTTATTTACTGCGCCTCCTACATGGCCCATTGCATTGTTGATCCTGTTTGGTCAGCACCGGTTTCTTCCAGTGAAGCACCTTTGAAAGGATGGTGAGGACCTCTTCTTCCCTGCATAGGTGAGAAGGAAGTCTGTGGAAGAATACATGTAGGGAAAGGAGGTAGGTGCAGAGGGGGCAAATGAGTTCAGTCGTTCCAAGCATGGGTGCTGGAGCAGATATTGAGATTTATATATGGGGTCTGGAAAATTCGGTCAATAATTAAGAACAATGGCTGCTCTTCCAGACGACCTAAATTTGGTTCCCAGCATCCACATTGCAGCTATCAAACATTTGTAACCCCGCTTCCATTCCAGGGCATCCAGCCCCCTCTTTTAGACCCTGTAGGTGCTGCAAGTATGCATGGAGACAAAAACATTTAAGCTCATAAAATAAAACTTAATAAATCTTTGGAGTTACGTGTGGTCAAATTTAAGGATGGTGGGGACACCTGTAATTCTAGGTCTCCAGGTGCTGAGACAAGAGGCTTTAAGGCTAATCTATGCTACATAATGGATTTCAGGCTAGTCTAGGCTTGTATAGCAAGACTAAGCTTCAAAATCAATTAGGTTAGGTCAAAAAGTATATTTCCTCTACCAAATTCACAAGGCTCTGCTCTTTGCTAGGAGGATAATGCAGCTATATTGGGCTCATTCCCTGACTCCACCATAGTTTTAAAAGCAGCTTGTATTTCAACAGGCCATCCAGTTGTTACAGCCCAACTCCAAGGAGCCAATGAACTCCAAGACTAAAGGTAAGGCAAGCAACCTGGCAGCTTCTGGGGATAGCTTTCCACTTCATGTCTGTTTGGCATCGATCTTACAAAATCAGGCCTTAGTAAAGAAGTGCCACGGCTTACGACTCATCCTGATATTATGGGTCTCGGTTGAAGCATAGTTTTGAATAAAACGTTCTTTTAGCAGAGACACCACAGAAACTTAAAATATGCAGAAGCTATTATTTACAATGTCTGCCTGGTTATTATCTTGCTTATTTACAAAGAAAGTGGCTAGCTGTCACCTAAGCTTGCTTCCAAGGTAAAACGGGAATAATTTCTGCTAAAGTTAGTGCTTGGAATTGAAATATAACTTGGCTGTTTTGTCCAGCTGCCATGTACCTAGAGGAGCACATCTGAGCTGCAAATGAAGGTGGTGGAATATTACCTTGTCTCCCCTGTTCTGTGCAGCATTAACCACCATCAGGGAAATCAATTCATAACTAAATGTCTAATCGAAGGCTCTGGACAGGATAATATATACTTGCTGAAGGGGCTTTGATATTGGATTTAAAATATCCATTCAAATCACAATGGAAATTTCCCCACTCTCTGTTGTTGGTGGCACATATTTTGTACCAAATTATTGAGTGCATGACTCCTTTCTTCAGAATTACCGCACCATCACCAACAAGGAAACGGTGCTCAGATTGTGTCAAATTCTTCAACTTATACTTGTACTAACTTTGAATGACTCCAGTGGAGCATGTCACTAGATGTGACAGACTTACTCACAAGCTAAATTATTCTGACTCAGGAGAACACCCAACCTTCTGGCACTAGTGGAAGGAAACAGAATTGACAGTATGACTCCTGGGGGGAATCACGTGGATTATTGTGATTTTCTTCATAAAATGTTTTTTCTAGAAATTTGACAACAGACTCAATTTGGAAATTGGTCCCAAGATAATACTGGTTTTGTAGAGATTATTAATATGAACATTGGCTATTGGTAGCATAAAGAGGGATGTGGGGTATGTGTGTGTGAGTGTGTGTGTGTGTGTGTGTGTGTGTGTGTGTGTGTCTGTGAATGTGTGCATTTATGCATATGAGTACCTTTAGAGGCCAGAAGAGGATAGCTGATTCCCTGGAGATGGAGTTCCAGCTATTTTTGAGCCATCAGAAGACATAGGTTCTGGGGACTAAACTTGGTTCTCTGAAAGGGCAGCAAATGATTTGAAACAGTGAGCCATTTCTTCAACCCTTTTTTCTGTCTCTCTGTCTGTCTCTTTCTCTCTCTTTGTTCTTTATTATTGATTTTCAAATGCTCAGTTGACTTTGACATCCCAATAGATCAAGGCACTTCTAATACCAAGAATCTATTCCAAAACAGTCCCTGGAAATTTTTAACATGTGAGGCATTCAGGGGAGGGTCTTAGTCTAATTTTGGCATCCTCTTGAGATCTAATCCTTCTCCTGATAGGAACTGATGTCCACCCAACATGGAGATCTAACCAGCTGTGCTGTTATGTTGAATGGAATTTTAGTAGCCAAACCTAAGCTGAGTAAACTTTCTTTTCATCCTAATTGGATCACTTCAGCTGTTTGGTTACAGAAAAGATAAGGGAACACATACTGTGATGAAAGTTTTGGTTCTTCCTCTTCCACTCTCTTCCTCGCTGTCTACCTCACCCTGTCTGTATCTCTCCTTCTCACCCTACCTCATTGCCACTACTCCCTTCTCTTTCCACCTCTTGCCCCAGTCCTGCCCATCACCTTTGTCACTATCACTCCCCTCTCTCACTGTCACACTCCATTCATTCTCTCTCTTGTCCTTCGCCCTTGTTGCTCCGAGCTCTAGCTTTACATAGTACATTTTTATGTGGATAATAAAAATTTCTATCAGTAATTTTGACCTCCTTCCTTCCTTGTGTTGTAGTCAGGATCTTATGAGATGCAAAAGTTAGCTTTCATTGACAATTGAAGAGCAGTTGGTAGTGTGCACGGCAAATGTGGATCCTCTGAAACTGAGTACTGCAGTACTCATACTACAGTAATGGTACAAGCAAAATTTCCTTTTTAGGCAGTTTCTTAGAACATTATTTTAACCTTCCTTTTTATAAGAAGCAATATACTGTAGTTTCACTATGCCAGAGCGATTTCTTCTGAAACTATTCAGAAGAAGAGGTCTAGACAGGAGAACTTAGACTCTACCTATTCAAAGGGTGTGAATTGTCTCAAAGGATAATTATAATTAAGATCTGAGTACTTTCCCACTTAAACCACTGAATTATGTAGTAGAACTAGTGCAAACCTGGGTAGTAACATATTTAAAAGGAGCGATAATTTCATATCAGTTCCATGAGAAATGGCTAAAGTGGTATATACCTTTCTTTACCGTGATACATCACTAGAATCTCTGTGTTTCATATAATATAGAAGTTATTAACACACAAGGATCAAGGGAGGATGCCTTTGATTTTCCACCTTCTTTGTAAATAGAGATGAGAAATCAATCTGGTAAACCTTCAATTATGACCTGGATAACATACATCTTCCTTTTTTATTTATTGACAATCGAGCACAAGGCTGATGCCAGCTAAGACAAAGCTTTAGAGAAAATGTACATTTGCACAAGTAAGGTTGGAGAAAATGTACCCTTTGCACAAGTAAGGATGTTGTCGTCCTATGGTATCCTCTTATAAGAAGTTGCAAAGAAGAAAATCTTGGCTCATATGGTTGAATAGTGTCTGATACACAAGAGGAGTTCAATAAATGTATATTTACTAACAGATCTTGGACTGAGGTGTTTTGACAGCAACACACTCTAAAGTGACAGGACAGCAGACTTGGTTAAAGTTTACATGACACAAATTCGGCCCAAGTGAAGAGTTCTCAACCCAGTTCTACCTTCAAAGGCCTATGGAGAGCATAATACATTGTTGATCTTAAGATTTCTCTGTCTTTACTGTGTGAGCTTTCTCTTCTACCGGACATGGATCATCACTTAATGAGAATGGAGAAGAGGAATCAACGCACTGTGGGAAATGCTCATTGTGTCCACTTAGCTAATAATGCCTCTGGTGCAGAATGAGTTAGCAAGATCAGATTGTCTTTGCACTGTCTCCTCGTGATTCCACTAAGGCTGACAAAGATGGAGGTTATTCATTTATTTCCCTTCAGATCTCCTGAAGTTACGATGAAAGTGCTTGTCTCCCTACGAGTTGTGTAATGGAAATAACTCCAGCTGTTGATCAGGATTTGAGCATATTTCTTACGGGCCCTTAAAGATAATATACTAGGCACTGAGAGTTCCGAGTCTTCAATGCTCAGAACAGTGCTTGGAGCTCAGGGTAAAAGGGAGAAGGAAGGACAGCAAGAGGGGGAGATGGATGAAGTGTGACAGTGAGAGCAGGGAAGTGATAAAGGGTGAGAGGACAGTATTGGGGCAGAGAGATGGAGAGAGAAGAGAGAGTGAGAATGAAATTTGGTGAGAAGGAGAGTTACAGAGAGGGGAAGGTGGACAGTGAGGAAGGGAGTGGAAGAGAGAGAGAGGGAAAAAGAAATAGAATGAAAGGAAGAATAGGCAGAGAAAAGAACAGTGATGGCATAGTTAAGAGCTCAATTTATCAATTTATCGAGTGTTTTGATAAACATCTCTTTTTCCTTTCAGTGTTTCAAAAGTTAGAGATAAACCATATCTCATGAAATCCCTGAGTTAATCGAAGCATTTTTAGTTGAGAAATGGATATTCACATTTTTCTGAGAAATTCAAACCAATTTCTCTAGTACTTAGAAACGAAGCCAGTTAATTAAATGCTATGACTTTCTATCATTTAACAGTTGTATACCTACTGCTAACTGGAATTGCTTCTATTTTTTATTGGATAATTTATGTATTTAGATTTCAAGTGTTATCCCCTTTCCAGGTCCCCCCTCTCCCATTCCTCTCCCCCAGGTTCCATGAGGATGATCCCCTCCCACCTACCTACTCCCAATTCCACCCTGGCATTACCCTTCAGTGGGGAATAGAGTCTTCACAGGACCAAGGGGTTCTCTTCCTATTGATGCCAGACAACGCCATCCTCTGCTACATATGCAGCTGGAGCTATGGGTCCCTCCAGGTGTACTCTTTGGTTGGTGGTCTAGTCCCTAGGAGCTCTGGGATGTTTGGTTGGTTGCTATTGTTGTTCTTCCTATAGGGTTGCAAACCCCTTCAGCTTCTTCAGTCCTTTCTCTAATTCCTCCATTGGGGTGCTCAGTCCAATGGTTGGCTTCAAGCATTCTTATCTGTATCAATAAGGCACTGGCAGGGCCTCTCAGGAGACATTCATATCAGGCTCCTGTCAGCAAGCACACTTTTGCATCAGTAATAGTGACTAGGTTTGGTGGCTGCATATAAAATGAATCCCCAGATAGGACAGTCTCTGGATGGCCTTTCCTTCAGTCTCTGCTCCACTCTTTGTGCTTGTATTTCTTTTAGAAAGGAGCAATTCTGGGTTAAAATTTTGAGGAGGGTAGATAGCCAAACGGGTATTTGCCTAACCTCTGGATATGGTCTCTATGGGTTCTCCCTTCCATTTGTTGGCCATCTTAGCTAATCTCATCTCTGTTGGGTCCTGGGAACCTCTTGCTTTACTGGCATCCATGACTTGCTGGTCACCAGTTCCCCATCCCCCATTGCTACACACCTCTGATCAAGTTCCTGACCTGTATATCATCCCTGTCTCCTCTCAAACCTGATCCTGTGCCTCCTTTTCCCTCCCCGTCCTCTCTTTCTCCCAAGTTCCTCCCACATTCTACTGCCCTTGAGTATTTTGTTTTCCTTTCTAAGAAGGACATAAGCATCCACATTTTGGTCTTCTTTTTCACTGATATTCATATGGTCTGTGAATTTTATCTTGGTATTCTGAGCTTTTGAGCTAATATCCATTTAACGATGAGTGCATACCATGTGTGTTCTTTTGTGACTGGGTTACCTCACTCTTCACAGACTTAGAAAGAGCAATTTACAAATTTATTAGGAATAACAGAACCCAGAATAGCTAAAACTGTCCTCAACAATAAAAGAATTTCTGGGGGAAATCACCATCCCTGACCTCAAGCTGTATTACATAGCAGTCTTGATAAAAACTTTGTGATATTGGTACAGAGACAGGTAGTTCAATGGTATAGAATTGAAGACCCAGAAATGAACCCACACACCTATGATCACTTGATCTTTGACAAAGGAGCTAAAACCATCCAGTGGGAAAAAGATAGCATTTTAAAAAAAAAATGGTGCTGGTTCAAACGGCAGTCAGCATGTAGAAGAATGCAAATCAATCCATTCTTATCTACAAAATTCTTCATTTTCTTTTTAATTATTTATTTTGATTTAGTAAGTGTGTGTGTGTGTGTGTGTGTGTGTGTGTGTGTGTGATCATGCACCTGTGTCTATGTCTATGTCTATGTTTGTGTATAGATATGTTTAAATGTGTGTGCAGATGTCCGGAGTCCAGAGTGAGTTACAGGACCCAGGACAGGAATTACAGGTAGTGATCAGCCACCCGATTTGAGTATTAAGTACTGAATTCTACTCCTCTACAAGAGCAGCACACACTCTTTCGTGTTCCATCATTCAAGCCTTATCCACCTTTGTCCTTGTTGTTGGAGACAGGTTCTTTCATTGAATCTTGGTTAATCAATTAGCTTGACTGGCTTTTATCAATACCCTGGGGAAATCCCCCTCTTTCCACTGTCTCAGTGACAGCACAAGTATGTGCTTCATGCCTAGCTTCGTATACGGGTGCTGGGGCTTGAACTCCAGGTCTTGAATAGCAAGCACTTTACCCACTGAGCTATGTTCTCTGCCCATGGCCTCTTTTTCATGGTTCATTTGAAAGATATCCTATGGATTTGAAAAGACAAGCTGTATGTCAACTTGGTGGGTAACTTCGGCTTGACATAGCATGGAGGAAGAATTTGTTACTCTCCTAGCTGAGAGTGGACATGAGATGCTGAATTCCTTTATGAGACCACACAAGCAGCTGCACAATTGGAGTGATTAGAGACGTCATTTCAAAACAAGCAAGATTTCTTTTTGCTCACCTGTGTCTTTATACATTTGGCTCTTCCTGTGCATGGGCAGAACCAGGCTGACAGACTTGTCAAGGCATGAAAGGCATGTAGAAGGCTCTTTAGTGCTTGATGAAGCATGAATTCCAATGAAACAACATGAATAAATTTATTCCTGAGATGGATAAATGCAAGAAATGCCTAGGATATTCAATTCCTCATTCTTTTTAATAACGGTTGACAAGAAAGATAGTAAAATGTAATGTATTCTATCCTCTTCAGTGGGAACAATCCTCAGGACTCACTGTTAATATGGGAAATTTTTAGAGGAAGGCTGTTTTTCAGTAGCTAAGCATGAATGGCTTATCCTGCTTCAAGTAATATTTGATAGGCAATGGAACATGCCATTAAAAAAATAAACTAAAAATAACTTGCCATTTGTGCATTCTTTGTATCTCTGTTCAGATTCTGTGAGCACTCTCCCTTGAGCTTTTTCTGGTTTGATTAAGATTAGAATGATAATTCTAAAAACAACCTCAAAGAGGTGTCCAGGTTCTATCTATGAGTAAGCACCTAAAATCTTCACTATGCCTAAAAGTAGCAAACAATTGTCTCTGAAACAATTAAATCGATGCCAGAATGAGTAGTCTTTCCAATATGATTTTATCAACTTCATTAGACAATCAATAATGATAAAATGCATTATTTTCTATGCTGAGAAAAAAGTCACTGTATTGGGACTCCTGGGAAAGAAATGAGATTTTCCCGTACCAGTACTAGTTTCTAGCTAAAAGAACCTTTCCGGTTCTTATTCTTCTTCTTATTGTTATTATTATCATCATAGAATTCAAATGGGAGAGACTGGGAGAGACTTGGAATTTGGACTCTCACTTTTCAAACAACGATATGGAGATCTGATGCATTTGAGGTTTTAAGACTTCTAATGGTAGGGATTTTGCAGAAAAATTTAACTCAGTGGAAGAAAACAAGGGAGGGAAGAGGATGGAGGAAACATGCAAAAGGGAAAGTAGAGGGAAGGATAAAGAAAAGAAGGAAGGATGAGAGAGAGAGAGAGAGAGAGAGAGAGAGAGAGAGAGAGAGAGGCAAAGAGGTTATTTGGTCTGCTATGCCCTGAACCACCTTGAGCCACTGGAGGAAGGCTAGCTTACTGAGTTTATTCAGATCTATCCTGTCTTAAAATGTGTAAATCTGAATAGTGGATAATGAGAAAGACCTAGTGTGGGGCCACAATAGATGTCAGAGAATTCCCCTTTGGGTGCTTGTTGTTTTGCCTTGGTTCCTTCTTTGTGGAAGCTCTCCTGCAGTCTCCCCTTTGGCAGTGTTTATGGTATTATCCAGGTGCTTTGCAGGAGGGGTTTGTACCCTCCCTTTTACTTCTGTGTGATGAACTGTTGTGATGAATATAGTATTAAATAAGGTTCTCTTGCAGGGTCTAGATGAAATGAGATTCAAACCACATGGTGTGTTTGTGTGTGTGTGTGTGTGTGTGTGTGTGTGTGTGTGTGAGAGAGAGAGAGAGAGAGAGAGAGAGAGGGAGAGGGAGGAAGGGAGGGAGGAAGAGGGAGAGGGAGATAGAGAGTACTGCAGGCAAACTAGGGTTCAGACCACAAATATGTCCTGGGACGGAATTGAAATTGATCCAATATTATCTATAGTGCCCTTAAATCTATGACACACCTATTTTGCCCTGAATATAAGGTATGCAGTCTTGCCTTTTAATGGTACCCAAAATGGCAGGGATGCTTATGTATTAGAACAACCCTTCAGGATTTATCCTGAAAGGCAAACAGGAAGGAATACAGAATAAGAAAGTGACAGATTTTGTTTATGGTCTTTGAAATTCTTATCTAGAAAATGGTTTTGAAATCTGCTGCATGCTATTTCAGTGTCGTAATTCAGTTGAGTCCTGTGTTATTCTGAAAGCACAAATCTCTTGTGTGTGATCATTGGGATTCAGATGTACACTGCATCAGGTGATGGTTGCTAAAACGGCCGCCAAGGAAAGTTAGAGAACATTTAGTTGAAAAGAAATCTTGTGCCTTTTTATATGTTCAGAATTAGACACGGATTTTAATGTCTCATCCACAGTAAAGAAAGACTATCCCCATTTTCAAAGCAACATGATCTTACATTTATCTAAATAGATGGGCATGGTGTTTCCAGGAATACACGTCTTCCCTCACAGAGCATGAGTGGAAGAAAAACAGCAGTCAACAGTGACATCTGAGTATGATGAATGCCAGCAGAAAGGACAGGAACCATAGGAAAAAATTCACCAGAGTTTATTTTCTTTTGGTGGAGATTGAGAAGAGGCTATGCCCCCCCCAGCATTCTGCATAAAATGACCCTTGAATTGTACAGCAAAAGGGAAAATAAAGGTTCTTTGAGGCTGGATAGATCTTCCAGTAGTTAAAGCACACTGCTGCATTTTAGAGGAACATGATTCAATTCCCTGCACCAACATGGCAACACACAACCATCTGTAACTCCAGTTTCAAGGGATCCAGTGCCCTTTTCTGGCTTCTGTGGACACCAGACACACAAGTGTTGCACAGATATACATGCAGACAGGACATCTGTGTACTCATAAACTTTTTTTTTAATTAAGAAAAAGAGCTTAACACAGAATGTGGGACACAAATTGTTTTCAAAGCAGAGGAACAGAATGTACTAAGAATCACGTGTATGCTGGGATTCCTGGGGGTCACGTGAGATTCCTGACGGGGCCATGAAGGGAAAGCAGGAGCAACCGCAACTTGATGATTGGCTCTCCATTGTTAAGCGATCTGAATTTTACTCCTGGCATGAGTATGCTCCTGACAAGTTTAGAGTAGCCATTCAAGCTTGAGTTTCATATCACGATACTCAGGACTGAGGTGGAGGAACAGATCAAAGGCAGAAGACAACAAGAAAGAATGATGAGGCCCTGGTAGTGGAGCACACCTTTAATCCCAGTCCTGGAGAGGCAGAAGTACGTGCATCTCTGTGACAGCCTCGTCTACAGAATGAACGTCAGGATAACCAGGGCTATATAAAGAAACCCTGTATCCCCCCCAAAAAATTTTTTTTGATAGGTTTTCTTCTTTTTTGTGGGAAGGAATAATTTGAACATAAGGGAGGAGCCAAGGGGAGCATCTGTTTCTATGTAAAAAGTAGACCCCGAAGCAAGTTGGAATGGAGTTTTTAAATTCGGAGTTTTAATTTGGATTTTGCAACTGTTGCATAACTCTCCTGGAGGATAGGAAATTTATAAAGAGACTTTCTCAGTAAGATAATGATTAATTGAGACAAAGAGGAGAGAGAGAGAGAGAGAGAGAGAGAGAGAGAGTTGTAATTACAGGAAAATAATTCTAGATACTCTCACAGACTGGACATAACAGACAGAAGATGGAGGATGAACATAGGTCAAAATCAAGAATGTAAAACAATGTGGGCAGTGCTATTAGTAGTTGAGGATGTGGGACAAAGCACATAAATATGTGTATTGAATTGGTCCTTTGGGGAGCTTTGCCCATGTAGCATCTTTCAGACGAAACGACCAGGAATGACTTATCAGCATCCTTGGTTTTAGCCCAAGCATTGACAGCCCTGGGATAGCAGCATTTCCATTACTGAGCAGTGAGTGGTGTCATAGTAATATGTATACTTGTTTTTACCCATAATATTCTCTCCAGGTTGGGCAAAAGAAACTAGAATTTCTTCTAATCTGTTAGAAAGGTCTTAAATATTGGACTTTTCTCCAGTCTGCTCTTGTCTCTTAGCTGACATGAAGTACTTCTCTGACTGCCCTTGTCTGAAAAGAGATCCAAGACAATATTACTCCAGAGGGTCCTTGCTCTCCATGCAGGAAAGAGGAAGGATAGACGTCACAAAACTTGTGTGGAAGCCCACAAGCCTCGCTGGGTTTCCCTACCCAGGCTATTAGCATTTGAAATAATATCCTCAACTTCACCACCCAGAAGCGAGAGAATTTGGCAAACGTGCAGTCAGTACAGTTGGAGATTCCATGAGGGTCGCATCACTGGGAAGGGCACAGAAGAAAGTGCCATGCTGTTTCCCTAATTCTCACCCCAAGTCATTTCTTTCCAGTGTTCTTTGTGATGCTGTTTGAAATAAACCTGCAAATCTAAATGGCTCCCTGGAACCTGGAAGCTACTGAACAGATTAATTGAACACAAAAAGTGGTGTGTGGGGACTTTTATTTATAGAAAATGGGTGGGAACACAGGCAAAAACATCCGTGGTTTCGGACTGTCATTTAAAGGAGTGTGTGTGTGTGTGTGTGTGTGTGTGTACATGTTGGTGCACGCTGATGGATAGTTGAAGGGTCTTTTGAATCTGATGTTAAAAAGTGGATACTGTTAGATTAAAATTAAATGAAAAACAGTTATATGGTGTGAGGTTTGCTTGCTGGTGGGAGACATCCTTGGAACTTGGTGTATCACAGAATTCTTTTGTGTTGATCCTAGTATGATGTTGGGTAGAGGAAAGAAGTCCTGTTCTTTCTTCAGCAGAAATACAAAATAGCTCCCACACACGTTTTTCACAGTGATGGGATATGATGCTTTCTATATAGGGTGACTTTGGTGGAAATAGCTTGAAAATACTTAGCCCCCAAAATTTTGAGCACTGACCTGATACCACAAGTGGAAAATTCCAAAGGATGAAACTTGGTTTTATATATGAAATGATTAAAAATAGCTATATAAATAACTTTGATGTTATATGTGTAAGGTATATGAAATGTAAGTGTAATTTGTTTTCAGTTCTTGAATCCCAACCTCAAGCTCCCTTATTACATACATGTAAATGTTTCGCAATACAAAATCCAATGCACTTCTGATATTAGCCACTCTAAGTTTGAGGTGTTCAATATTTATATGTATAGGGTCTTGCTGAGTATTAGAAAAGTACTTAGAATCAGTGAGAAATTATTCCAGTCAGAGAAAAGATAGTATGTTCTAGAACCATGTTCTCAATGTTAAATATTTTTACATATGTAAAGGTTGTTTAAGTTAGTCTAAGGATCTGATAAGTGGCTTAGCTAGAAGAGGCACTTGATACCAAGTTGCAGTGACCTGAGTTTCATACTCAGAGCCCTCAGGCTGAAAGGAGAGGAAGGGGAGAACTGATTTCCATAATCTGTCTTCTGACTGAAGTGTACATACTGTAAAAACTGTCTGTTCACATACAGACACACACACATGTATGTATACACAGATACATATACATACAAATAAATATAGTAAGAACCTTAAACTTTAAGGTATCATTTATATGAGTACACTGTCACTTTCTTCATACACATGAGAAGAGGGCATTGGATACCATTACAGATGGTTGATGAACCATCATGTAGTTGCTGGGAATTAAACGCAGGAAGAGTGATCAGATCAGTGCACTTAACCATTGAGCTATCTCTCCAGTCTAGGTTTAAGGCATCAGAAGATTAAAAACAAAAACAAAAACACAAAAAAAAAAACAAAAAAACAAACAAAAAAAACTTCACAAATCAGTTCAAAACTTGTAGGTACAAGAGAGGAAATCATATGTTGCTAATATATTGGGAAAATACTCTTTGGCATAATCTGGCCCAGTAATCCCAGGAAACATCTGGAATAAGATAAGGACAAGCTCTGACAATGGACTGAAGTAGGGACTGTAGTGTTCCCCTGGTCATCTGCAGTGTCTCCTCAGGTGAGTTTGTTAACATCTCGAGTTTCAATTTCCCTTGCTATAAAACCAAGATAAGACAATATTTAACTCCTAATATCGCATAAAGATCGTGGCAACTTCTCTCCACACACCAGGAGCCACCAGCTCCGTGCCATTGTCATTCCTAAGCAGTCATGCGCACATCAGCTGGCTCAGATTCACTAGAGAGATAAAGAAGCAACAAAACAAACACTGATTTGTGATTCTTTAACCTCAGAACTTGGGGTTTAATATTTCAGAGCTACAAAAAGTAAAATTACAGCTTAGAAAAGACATAGTTTGGGATACGGTGCTCAGTATGAAGGAAGCTGATACAGAGGTCTTAAGTTATTTACCTGAGCTGACAGAGAAAGCAGAAAGAGAAGGAGGCTCAGGAATGAGGTCTTTCCTTGTTTTCTCAAGCATCTCAATCTACCTAAGCCTTTAGAACACATTTTCAGTTAAATTGGGTATGGAAATAAAGGACTATGTTAAAGGAGCCACAGTAAGAAAAGAAATCAATTTACACCTATCAGAAAAAATTATAAAACTAGACAGAATTTAATCCCAGGTGGTAGAAATGTGGCTGCATCAAAAATGTGGTATAATTGCATTAGAAAAGGCTCCCAAGGTACATACTGAGCCTAGGCTGACTGGATAAATGTTAGTCATAACGGTAAGCGATGTATGGCTAGAACAGATTACTCTCTGATAAGTACTCAATAGGAAAGGGCTTTTCAACTAGAAACTCCTGCCTGAAAATCAGCAGACTAAGCAGGCTTATTACACAATGAATTCCAAATGCTACTTAAATAACATGTATTTGGATTAGTTTTTATATGTGAAGTACACACCCATGGCTATTATTTCCCTGCACATCTTGCAAGTGCAACAAAAGTTGAATAGATTTAAAATTTTGTTCTCTGTATGTGCCTGAGCCATACATATGTACTATGTATGTGCAGTGTGTATGCTGAGAACCCAGCATGGGTCCTAATGCAAGGGTAGCAAGGACTTGTAACCCTAAGCTATCTCTCTAGCTCCTTGAAGGAGAGTCTTCAGGGGTACTTTAATACTTATTTTAGTAGGTATCCTTTCAGAAGACATTGGATTTCATGGTTCCTGCTAAAAGTCATTTGAATAAAATGGAAAGGACATATTACATGCTTCTAACCTGTGTCTATGAAACGGTTTGAATACTTTCCTAAGAGATACTTGTATGTTTGTGGTTTCTGGCATATGGTAGAAACTTACTGAATGATATTTGAATGAAATGGTCAGTGAATGATAGTCCAGGGAGAGAACTAAGGTCATTAGAAGGAAAAAGATACATATTAAATACTAGGGCTGGTGATGGTGGCTTGGAGGACACAGCTTGAAGGAACATACAAACGTCTCCACTTCTCCACGAATCAACCCTGCTCTTTTGTCTCCACGCTTAAGAACCTTATCTACCTTCAATGGCCTGATGGTCAGTTCTTAGGAGAACATCAAATGTTGGAGACAATCTGTAGGAGAGAATAAAGTAGCAGAAAAACTGGCCCCTGACAGATGCTATGCAGGTAAACAAACACTTTCAGATTGTATTTAAGGACCATCCATTCATACAAGACATAGCTCATGCCTAGCATTAATGGATTAAGAACCTATGGCTGGGAAAGTAATAGGTCCACCAGGAGAACCTACTGCTATTATTCTGCTAAATGAACATTATATATATGTATATATATGCATATATGTATATACATATATGTAAATATGTGTGCACGTGTGTGTGTGTGTGTGTGTGTGTGTGTGTGTGTATGACAACCTTACTTTTGCAACAGATGTTGATTTATATAGAAACTAGGCATTGGTTATAGTACACAGAACAAAAAATATTGTTGAGTGCCCAAACCTGAGTGTGTTATCTACAAAGCTTCTACAAAGGCTCATGGAAGACGAAACAGAAAGATTGTAAGAGCCAGAGGTAGCAAGGAATATCGTGAAACCGTATTTTCACCACATGATGGGCCTGTTGGCATGTGTGAATTCTCGCAAGATCAAGCCAGCCAAAATTTCAACATGAATTGTGGCGAGCTTAAAACGTCCCACCAACCACCATAGCTGATGCACTACTGACAATTGATGGCCGCTGGGTTAGGGAGAGTATCAGCTTTGCTTCTTGGATTAGACCCCTGAGAGGCTTGCACGATCCAGTGGATGGCCTCGTTCCTATGCATACTTAGCAGCAGTGAATGGACATGCAGCATTTAAAGAGTACATGAACTTAGGAGGGAAAACAAGTAGGGGAGGGGATAAGGATGTGACTGAAGGGGATGGACTAGAGCGGGATTTGTACTTGGATATGAAACTCTCAGACAATGCATTTTTAGAAAACAACAACAATAAAAAGACATAATAAAAGTTGCCACTAGAAAAGTCTAGGATAAAGGAAGTCATCACAGTTTGGGTGGCACTGAAGCCACTCTGATCTGCAGAATGTGGTGATAAAAGAAACTGTGTAAATTAGTATGAGGCATCACTACTCAACTTTTAGGAAGACTAGACTTTGCAACCACAGTATGTCATGAGGTGTTCTAGCTATTAAAGGGGCCATCTACACTGCCAGAGACAAACTACATCGAGCTCCATATTACTTATTTATAAAATTAGTCTTACTATGGCACGCAAAAATGGTAAATCTCACAGACATCCATTAGCTGAGTGCTGATCTTTCCCTTTCAACCTTCTGTGTCTCCTTTATCACTTTCCCTCCTAAGTCTGTGTGCTCTTTAAACCCAGCAGAGCCACTTAGTGCTGCTAAGTGTGCATTTCTTTCTCCCCTCTTGTTGAGTGTGTGTGTTTGTGTGTGTGTGTGTGTGTGCCTATGTGTATGTTCATGTATGCATCTGTGTATGTGTATGTACATGTGCGTGTATGTGTGCGTGCATGTGCATGCACTAGTATGTATGTGTGTGTGTTTGTGTTTGTGCGTGAGCATGCATGTTTGTGTACATGTGCACAGGAGTACCTGCAGAGGCATCTTGCAAGCCCAGGTTTCTGATTGTGAAAATATGAAGCAGAGTATGGCTGTTTCACCATTAGACACTAATAAAAGGGAAGCATGCATCTGATGAGTGTTGGATTTGGAAGCTCCTTGGGTTGCATTTTTAGGACCCTGATGGAGAAATAGAACAGGAAATCCAAAGTCAATATCTATGTAATAATAATAATGATAAATATATTAATATATAATGCATATATATATACATAATTTTGAAAAGTCTGTGAGTTAGTATTTGTAAGAGGAAATTCTTCTCCAATTCACCTGTACATTACACTTGAAGATCATTCTGGAAAGAAGAGGAAGCATTTAAAAGATGTCAAGATTTGATCAACATAACTGATTTTTCATGATTAATTACCATGGGATGAGAAATGTGATCTGTGTGGGAGTTAACTAATAATTTTCAATTTATCAAACATGTTTTGCAGAGGCATTTAGCAGATATATGTGATAAGTGTTAATTATTACCTCTGATTATAGATGATGCAAAGGTCTCTCATGAATCCCATGAGGTGTTGTAATTTGCTGTGCTCAACTTCACAGGCAGATGAAAGCTTAATTGTAGTCCTATTCCATCCCACATGAGTATACATTGATGTTAGAATTCTTGTTCCCTTCATTCCCAAGGGGATCTGATGATCTTCATACATTGATGTTAGAATTCTTGTTCCCTTCATTCCCAAGGGGCTGGGATATCGGATCTAAAACTAACAGGCATCTTCGGTTTTTCTCTTTCCTCTTATTTCATAATGATACATTTAAGCATTCAGAGAATTATGAGGAATAATAAACTCCCACATTTCCATTATCCATATTTGACACTTTACCTGTTTGCTTTATGTTCCCTCCATTTTATTTCCTTAAATAAATACAATGTTTCAGAATAAAATCGTGGCCCACTATATGGGACACGTATAGAGAAGCAGAAATCAGAAGCAAAATGCAGTATAAAATGTAGCTTTTGCAGCTACACCATTCCATTCAATAAGAAAAAGATTCACATGTCAAAGTTTCTGCTGTATGTAGCTGTAACGAATTGTTCCATATATATTCACAGGTTTGCTGGTAAACAAACCCTTGGGGAAAAATCTTACAAAAAGTCCCCATTTCCATGGTATAAAGCTGTAGTCACTGTGGCTGACTTCCAGATATCAGCCCCAATGAAATTCTTGAATATTTGCTCATCTGCTTTTGAGAGGAGACACAGCACTAGCTCTGGCATACCAGTCTCCAAGTATCCATTCATTCACTCATCAGACACAAGTGGTACCCATATGTGCATCATACTGTCTGTTGGCAGGAGAGCAGACTTTCTTACAAAGCAAGTTTGAATGTGGACTCTACTCTGAGAAATTTGGGTAAAACAGCAAAAATGACCTTTTGAGCGATGAAGGATTGCATGTAGCTGAGTGCTTCTATAAGGTTGTGATGTGTATCTCTTAGTAGCAAAGAGTATATCATGATGCAGGGATAGAACACATTGCTCAAGTGTGTCTGCCGATGCCTGCACAGATAAACCCAGTGGACCACTCATTGCATAAAAATGTAGTTCCTTCAATATGTCCAGCTCGTTCGACTTTATGACTATCACCAACCATGCCTATGTGTTAGTTCTTGAGCAGCCTCCAGAGGTCCATGAGTCCATGGTTTGCTCCTCAGTGTGGCACTGTGAGAAGGTGCTGCAGATTTTAAGAGTGGTAAGTTGTCTTGGTTTCTTATACAGCTGCTATGATTTAAACAACCAGATAAAAGAAATGTGTGTGTGTGTGTGTGTGTGTGTGTGTGTGTGTGTGTGAGAGAGAGAGAGAGAGAGAGAGAGAGAGAGAGAGAGAGAGAGAGAATTTTGGTTCATGATACAAATTTCAGGCTAACATGGTTGAGAAGCAAAGGCACCAGGAGTTGAGGAAGCTGGTCATATTGCACTTTAGTCAGGAGTAAAGAGAAGTTATGGGTGCTAGTGCTCAGCTTGCTTTCCCCATTAGTCCAGAATCCCTTGTCTAGAGCACTGTCCTGCGTACAATTAAGATGGCTCTTCCTACATCAACTGACATAGTCAAGGCAGTTCCTCTAAAACCATGCACGGAGGTCCATCTCCAAGGTGATGGCAGATTCTATCGAGTTGGCCATCAATACTGGCCATCACAGGGTAGGTGGCCCCAAACTACATTGTGATATCTTGATGCTAACAATCCCCCACCATTTTTGGCCTGATGTGAGTAGTTCTGCCCCATCAAACAACATATTCTGCACTATGATGTGCCGCCTGTGATGAGCTTGAACACAGTCCCAAAGTATTGGGGCCAAGCTTGCATGAGCCCAAATGTCCAAAGCTGTGAGCTGAAATAAAGGGCCTTTCCCTATAAGGAAATCGTCTTAGGTATTTCTTATACTGATGACAATCTCGCATGTCTGTGGGGCTAGTTTATGCACTTCCCTTACTTTTCATGTTATCATTGTGCTAAGGTGGATTCCTTATTAAAATGAGATTTTCCTGTAAAGCAGAAGGTGTGTTACTGGAGAAGCAGCAACTTCCAAGTCCTTTATTCACTCTGAATGCGTTAAAGGCATCAGGCAGCCTTGCGATGGGTAAGTACAGAGTATCATGATTCAGAACACGACATTTCCCCAAATGCCTCCCTGTCAGCAGTGGTACATGAGTGCACCGCCTTCTACTTACAGACATAATGGTGAGATTCCAAGAAGTTGAGCAGAGCAGAGGAGGCTGCTGATAACTCACACATACCTGCTTAGTGTTGTTCATACCTAGCCTGTCATATTTACTTCCCTTTGTAAATCTTTGAATCCCTGGGTCCCTCGGGTCCTCTAAGTCAGTAGGCTCTTCTGAGCTTGCTGTGTGTAACAATAACTTGCTGTGGGGCACAGTGTGAGGAGTGGACACCCACATACCCTGGAAGTTCATAAACGGCTCTCTACTTCCTTCTCTTCTCACACAAAGTAATCCTGCAGTCCATGCCTTCCAGAGTTTCCCATCAGAACAAAGAGTCCTGAATGGTATTGGTCTGTCCTCTTCTATTCTCATTCATTCTTCTGGATTGGTATTTCCTGTAGTAACCTCACAGGTACTGTCCATGCTCTGGATTCCTAACTCTACTGCCGGGGGTGGGGAGCATATGTCACCCATCTTGTTTTCTTACCTACATCTGCATCTTTACCTTAATCATTCTGGCTTGGCAGCTCCACTCCCATCACCTCAGTGGGGCACAGTAAGTGACAAGTTCAAATCCTGTTCTGCTTTTGCCCATGGAGTTCCTCATACATTTCCCCGAGAAAGACCCAGGTTGAGCAAAGGAGCCAGAACCAAGTTGGACAAGGCACTCCAGCTGAACGCCAAGCCCATGCCTAGTCCAAGCATTTCATTTGAGTCTGACCACACTCGCTTGCTGGACTGAGCTGGCTTAGAAAACCAAGGAAAATGGCAGGTGTGATTATTTACTCCTCCCCTAGGTCCCTGAATTGCTTTGGGCAGCCTTGTTTTCTAGCCTTGCCACTGATCCTGCCCTAATGCCTTCTTCCTGGCCTGGCACACTCTTATCAATGCAAACCCATCTGCATACTGAAAGGGCCCTGAAATCGTTGTCCAGTGTCACTATTCTAAGGCCACTTAACTGAGCTATTCTGTTGTTGCTGCCTATTTCTCCCTATGACATTTGTTACTATCTTAATTTGATATTATGTCTGTGTTTGCTATAGTCTGTGCCCTCCAACAGACAATGACGGTTAGGTACAGACAGTCTCTGTTCTAGGAATCTTTACCACCTGAAATGGAGGATGGTTATATCATAGATTCTCAATAAATACTTTCCTGGTAAATGCCTAGAGATAAAACAGAAGAATACCTCTGTCTAATATTAAGTTCAAGGGTCAGCCCCAGATACTTAAACTCTGTCAATGTTCTTGCTCTTATATTTCTTTACAAACCCTTTACAGAGCCACTCCTGGGTGGCTTTTAAACCAAGAGAGCATTAGGTTAATAGGGTGTTTATGTATAAACTGGAGTCAAAATACCCAGGTTCAATATCCATGTGTTGAAGTCTGTGCTGTGCTATTCCAGGGCAGGATGACCTAGAACAACTTTTCTGCAGCTCATCCGTGTTTAGGTTACTTGCAAGATGAAGTGAAGAATATCTAGCTTGGATAGAAGTTTGGAGTAAAATTACAGGTAGATAAGATCTTGAGAAGCAATGAGTAGAGAGCATAGTAGCTTACAAGAGTGTGTAGTATTCATGCAGTAGTAAGTACTTAGTTCACATTTCAGCGTTGCTACCTCTTAAAAGGTAAAGTTAAGTAAAAGGTAAAGTGAAGACATTTAGCATGATTTCAAGTGGATCTAATCTCTGGATTCCCCATGTGGACGTCTCCTATTGACTGTGAGACTTTGTCTATCCCTTCTGATGTCTAGGCCACGATCTCCTAATTTTTAATCCCTCTAATATGATGGAGCTTCCTGCTCTTGATCGTCCTCCAGTCCCCTTCCTCTGCCTTTGAGAACTTTGTCCTTCTCTGTTGTAATTTGAATGTGAAGTGTTCCCATAGGCTTCTCTGTTCATACATTTGGTCTTGCTGCTATTAGATCCATTTTAAAATTTGTGAAAACTTTAGCAATTAGAGCTGTGATGGAGGAAGAGGGTCATTATGGGTGAATCTGGACATTTTATAGCACTGCCCACTTCCTGTCTTTTCTGTGTTTCCTCACTGTAGTTGTAATATAATCAGTTCCCCTCATGTTCTTGCTTCTGTCATAATGGACAGTATTCCTTCTTAACATGTGAACCAAATCATTTTTCCTCCCTTCAGCTGGTTCTTGTTGGGTATTTGGTTACAGTAACAAGAAGAGTCACTAACACACATAAAGGTAGCTATTATTCACTGACGTAATTGTCCTTTGGCAGGATTATGGAAGAAGCCCAGTCTTTCTAGCTCTTAATCCTGGCTGGCTGGGTCAACTCTGTTCTGGTTCAAACTCCTCTCTGAGTTGACTGATTTCTCTCAGCTTCTCACTGAATTGCTCTGCTGCAAACTAACTCTGGCAATCTGTTCTAATCTTCTGGATCCTTCTCTTTCTCTGGTTCATACTGTCTTCACCTAGATCTAGCTTGTTCTCTTCTGCAACTGTCTCTGTAACACTGTCCTGAAGATGTTGCCTTCTCTGCATGAACTGAACTGAACTCAGAAATGAACTGAAATCCACTGCACTGAGCTAACCAAACTGACTCCCAACTGATTGAGCAGACTGAACAAAACTGACTTAGAACTCAGAGATCTGCCTGCTTCTGTCTCCTGCGATTAAAGGTATTGTGGTATGTCTGTATTTCAAACAGAGCAGCCATGTTGCAGGATTAAAATTCCTCCACAGCATGCCTCCTGTGGCTTCTTATGTTTGCCTTCCTCTTTCTTGTTTGATACTCTTTTTTTTTATTATTTTTGTTTTTTTTATCTTTATTAACTTGAGTATTTCTTATTTACATTTCGATTGTTAATCCCTTTCCTGGTTTCCGGGGCAACATCCCCCTAACCACTCCCCCTCCCCTTCTATATGGGTGTTCCCCTCCCCATCCTCCCCCCATTACCACCCTCCCCCCAACAATCTCCTTCACTGGGGGTTCAGTCTTGGCAGGACCAAGGGCTTCCTCTTCCACTGGTGCTCTTACTAGGCTATTCATTGTTACCTATGAGGTTGGAGCCCAGGGTCAGTCCATGTATAGTCTTTGGGTAGTGGCTTAGTCCCTGGAAGCTCTGGTTGGTGGGCATTGCTGTTCATATGGGGTCTTGAGCACCTTCAAGCTCTTCCAGTCCTTTCTCTGATTCCTTCAACGGGGGTCCTGTTGTCAGTTCAGTGGTTTGCTGCTGGCATTCACCTATGTATTTGCTGTATTCTGGCTGTGTCTCTCAGGAGAGATCTACATCCGGTTCCTGTCAGCCTGCACTTCTTTGCTTCATTGATCTTATCTAGTTCGGTGGCTGTATATGTATGGGCCACATGTGGGGCAGGCACTGAATGGGTGTTCCTTCTGCCTCTGTTCTAAACTTTGCCTTCCTATTCCCTGCCAAGGGTATTCTTTTTCCCCCTTTAAAGAAGGAGTGAAAGGAGGATTGGCTGTGGAAGGGGCTCGGAGCGCTTTCTCTTAGGAACTGTGGCTGTGATCCAGGTGGCCCGGCCAGGCTCCCCGCTGCGTTCCGCCCGCCTCGGGCAGCCAGGACAACCAGAGCACCTGTGATGGGAACTCCAGCCTCTGTGGTAAGCGAGCCACCCCTGTGGCAGGTTTCAACAGCTCAGCCCCGGGACCGGGGCCGCGGCCGCAAGCAGGCCTCTGCCAACATCTTCCAGGATGCTGAGCTGGTGCAGATTCAGGGCCTGTTCCAGCGCAGCGGGGACCAGCTGGCTGAGGAGCAGGCCCAGATCATCTGGGAATGTGCAGGGGACCACAGAGTAGCTGAGGCGCTGAGGAGGCTGCGCAGGAAACGGCCGCCCAGACAGAACCATTGCAGCCGGCTCAGAGTGCCAGAGCTGGGTTCTACAGCGGCGGACCCACAGGCCAGCACCACTGACACGGCTTCCAGTGAGCAGTTTGGGAACTCCCGGAGGACAAGTGCTAGAGTCCACCGAAACTGGAATAAGCCAGGCCCCACTGGTTACCTCCACCAGATCAGACACTGACCTGTGAAGGGTGGGGAGGTCCTCCCCAAATACTGCAGGGACTTTCGCCAAAGGGCTCATGGAGTTGTAAGAAGGACATCTGTGCAGGCCCTGCCTAGGTGAAGAAAGTAGTAATAAGAATGCCCTCAGTTCAGCTCAGAACCAGCATGTGCTGGACTGCACTTGCGGGACCTGTTCTTACTAAGTGATGCAATACCAAGGTTGCCCACGCATCAGCCTTTCCGACCTAACAGTGTAACTGGGCAGCATGGCATTCCCCTGGAATAAAAGTAATATGTACTCAAATGCAGCATCTCGCCGTTTCTGCCACTGACAATTACTGTCACCACCCAGCAGTCTCTCAGTCTTGTGCCACAGGCCAGTGCAGAGGGGAAACTTGTTTAAGTGGAAAATAAAAACATTTGCATCAAGAAAAAAAAAAAAGAAGGAGTGAAGCATTCACATTTTGGTCATCCCTCTTGAGTTTCATGTGTTCTGTGCATCTAGGGCAATTCAAGCATTTGGGCTAATAGCCACTTATCAATGAGTGCATACCATGTGTGTTCTTCTGTGATTGGGTTACCTCACACAGGATGATATTTTCCAGTTCCATCCATTTGCCTATGAATTTCATGAAGTCATTGTTTTTGATACCTGAGTAATATTCCATTGTGTAGATGTACCACATTTTCTGTATCCATTCCTCTGTTGAAGGGCATCTGGGTTCTTTCCAGCTTCTAGCTATTATAAATGAGGCTTCTATGATCACAGTGGAGCACATTTCTTTTTTATATGTTGGAGCATCTTTTGGGTATATGCCCAAAAGAGCTATAGCTTGGTCCTCAGGGAGTTCAATGTCCAATTTTCTGAGGAACCTCCAGACTGATTTCCAGAATAGTTGTACCAGTTTGCAATCCCACCAACAATGGAGGAGTGTTCCTCTTTCTCCACATCCTCGCCAACATCTGCTGTCACCTGAGTTGTTTTTTTTTTTTTTTTATTAACTTGAGTATTTCTTATATACATTTTGAGTGTTATTCCCTTACCCGGTTTCCGGGCAAACATCCCCTCCCCCCTCCCCTTTCTTATTGGTGTTCCCCTCCCCATCCTCCCCCCATTGCCGCCCTCCCCCCAACAATCTCCTTCACTGGGGGTTCAGTCTTAGCAGGACCCAGGGCTTCCCCTTCACTGGTGCTCTTACTAGGATATCCATTGCTACCTATGAGGTCAGAGTCCAGGGTCAGTCCATGTATAGTCTTTAGGTAGTGGCTTCGTCCCTGGAAGCTCTGGTTGCTTGGCATTGTTGTTCATATGGGGTCTCGAGCCCCTTCAAGCTCTTCCAGTTCTTTCTCTGATTCCTTCAACTGGGGTCCCTTTCTCAGTTCAGTGGTTTGCTGCTGGCATTTGCCTCTGTGTTTGCTGTATTCTGGCTGTGTCTCTCAGGAGAGATCTACATCCGGCTCCTGTCGGCCTGTACTTCTTTGCTTCATCCATCTTGTCTAATTGGATGGCTGTATATGTATGGGCCACATGTGGGGCAGGCTCTGAATGGGTGTTCCTTCTGTGTCTGTTTTAATCTTTGCCTCCCTATCCCCTGCCAAGGGTATTCTTGTTCCCCTTTTAAAGAAGGAGTGAAGCATTCGCATTTTGATCATCGGTCTCGAGTTTCATGTGCATCTAGTGCAATTCAAGCATTTGGGCTAATAGCCACTTATCAATGAGTGCATACCATGTGTGTTTTTCTGTGATTGGGTTACCTCACTCAGGATGTCCTTATGACTCTTAATACTATTTGATATCATCCTTTAAAATGACAGCTCGACCATCCCCAACTCACTCCTTTTGGGAGGACAGAGTTTTCAGAGCAGAGAGCTATAATCCTCTTTCTACTCATTACTACGTATCAAATATCTGATACAGTGCCTGGAACATAGTAGGTACTGAATCCATGAATGACTAATGTCCTGGTGTGTTCTTTCCTGGCACATAGCAGCCCTGTTGTATGTCTGTTTTCCCAGTGGAGTTAGAGAAACTATTTGGGAGTCATGGGGCCCGAAGTTCCTGATAGAGTTGTCGCCACCATAGTCTCGGCTCAGCAATCCTCATTCAGCCTTGCTTCGTTCATTTCCCTTAATTCCTCAGTGGTGGCCTACAGCCTAGAACTCTTTCTAACTGTATGAGCAGTTTCAGATGGCATCCCAGTGCAGCTTGAGGTGATAGCCAGAGCCAGGTTTGGATCCATCTTTTTCCACCAAGGAGCTCCGTACCCTGGCCTTGCGGAAGCTCAACCTCCTCATATACAGCTAGAACCTGTAGGGAGAAACGGAAAATGCCTGAGTCTTGCAGGATCCCCAGGAGGATTCACTGAGTTAAAGCAGTAAAAAAAGAAATTCTTTTAAGTGAATGGCAGAAAATGCCTCATAGCGTTTGATTTTTGTATAGTCTTCTGAATTTGAGAACTAATCTGTTCTTTATGACCTCTGACCCCATATTGTTTATTCCTCACAATTAGTACCCCTTCTTGAGGCCCTAGCTTTGTGTCAGCCATGTCCCCATATTTGGAGCTGACCAGTGAATACATATTCATGTCTCATTTTAGCTGCCAGCGTCCAAGTCTGCAGAAGCTGTAAATGTGACCTGAACAAAGAAGCAGTTTGATCACAGGGCTCAGAACTGCAGCTCTGTGTGTTGCCTCATCAGAGAGCCAACCTTTAGATTTCCTTTCAGAGCCTGCCCCATGGGCGAGGCAGATGCCAACTCACATGCCTCACAGCTGACAACTCACGGCACCAGCCTCCTCTGGACTGAAAACCCATAGAAGAGAAAGTAAATTGTTCATAACCAGTGGCGCCATAATGGATGGGATGGCCATCATGGAGCTGTTTATGTAGCAATGCGGAAGGGTGCCGAGAAACTGGGCATCTCAGCATGTACAGATGACATCTTCTTAGAGATGAGAATAGGAATACACTGGCCTTGGACCTTGCATCTTGATTCTTCCCATGCCCTGAGGCTAGTGAATGCTCAGTCCCAGCCTGTCTCATTGCCTCTGTCTTTTAAGTAAAGAAATATGTCTGTAAGAGTCATGTTAACCATTGCAGGCCATTGTCTTTCTGGAACAAACTTTAGTCCTCATACTAGCCAAAGAAGTTTTAGCCACTTGCTTTTTCTTTTCTTTTCTTTTCTTTTCTTTTCTTTTCTTTTCTTTTCTTTTAGCAGGACCTTGAGTAAAAGTCAGAGAGTCTTTTGTGAGATGAAAGTAACATAGGAAAACAAAGTAATAAAATACTTAAGCTTGGGTATTACAATTTGTGGGAGATGCAAGTGGTTATTGCCTAGTGCGTGCTTCTCTATTCATTAAGTCAGGATGAAACCCAGCCATGTTAAGTAAGCTATTGTTTAGGAACCAATGATAGTTCATCTTCCTTGTGGGCTAAAATCTTTGGAAGTACTTGAAAACATTAGTGGGGCTATTTACCTGTCACTGGTCTCTCCTTAATTCCTTGGTTATGAAATGATGTCTTTCCAAATACCCTGTGAAAAGAAATCAGCAGACAGAAACATTGTATAAAAGAGAAATAAATCACATGCATTCCTGGAACATAACTTCATGTATAATGTCTCTGCTCCTCGCTAATTACTTTATGATGAGTAGAAAGCTTCCTGATGGAATGCCTAGGACCATCCTAAGTCATCATTGAATGTGAGAACATTCCTCTCTCTCTCTCTAATGACTTGAAAAACCTCATCCCTCAGAGTGATGGAAAGTCCTATTTGTGTTCAACACTTGATGCAAATACTTTACTGAACAAGGAAGTATATGCATTTCATGTTTCAAAAGTAGATTCTCATAAACAGTTGACTCTGGATGTTCAAACCTTTCTTTCATCTCTGACCTTCATGTCCAAGTTGCTTGTTTTCATGTGGATTTCCTAAAGCCTGTAGAGATGCTGATGTGAGATTATTGCTGTATCCATTATGTACCACCATTTAGCCCACGATCCCTTCTGCAGTAGTAACTCTATTTGTAATTATACAGTTTCTGTGGGCGAGGAATGTGTATATGGTTCTGTGGAATCTTCTCACTAATACTTAAGATGTGGGTTATGACTAATGTCTTCAGGCTTAAGGATCTGTTTCAATTTTGTCTGGGGACTTTTACTAGGATTTCATTCTTTGTGGACATTGGAATGAAATTTTGCATCCCCGGTAGGCAATAGCTGGAGTCATTTGGTTCTCTGCTATGTGGATCTCTCTGCATATAGTTTGAAACATGGCAGTCTGCATCAGAGAGAGCTTTGGGCATGTCCAGACAGGAGATATAAGCATGTTAGAGGGTGACCTTTCTTTCCTTCTCTGGCCAGATTCCCTTTCTGTTCCCTGTAGTCAATTGGTTAAGTTCAAGTCACTGGATCTATGCACACAAAAAGAGAAAGCATTACCAAATCGTGTGATTGCTAGAATACAGGAGTTCTCAAGTACCAATTTTAAAGGTCACCTAACACCAATGCCTGGGACAAAAATCAAAAACTAATCTTAATGTTTCGCTGGCATGCAAACTGATGCTCTACATGAAAATAGAAGATTAACTGAAGTGTTTGTTTACACAGACTTAGATTGTAGATGACAGGGAGGGGGCAGGTTCTTACTTTTGTGGTACTTGGAAGATGTTGGTGGTGCTGAAGCTCTGCTGTAAAACAGAGCTGTAATTCCCATCTCAAAGGGAGGATGAGTACTGATATTTCTCAACATCATGCTTGCTATGTAGGAAGTAATTAGTGGTACTAAGAACTGAATTGTTTTATGTGAAAAACAATGTAGATCAGAGGTGAACACTGACAAGAAAACTGCAAGGCAACAAATAAGTCAATAAAAACAACCAAGAGATAGAAGGAAGGCAATGGAGTCAGAGGTTGTAACACGGATTGATTCTGAACAATAGTTACAGAGCCACATCACTAAATATTGTACTAGCTGAGGATGACAGCCTGAGTGTGTATTTGGAGTATGTCTTTTATGAACATTGCATTAAAGTTTATTACTTGTTTGTTTTGAAACAGAAGCTCACTATTTAGCATTGGTTGACTTAGAATTCACTATGTTGACCAGACCAGTCTTGAACTCACAGAGAGAGAGAGAGAAAGAGAGAGAGAGAGAGAGAGAGAGAGAGAGATCTGTTTCTGCATCCCAGATTAAAGTCATGCAGCATACTGCTCCTAGCTTCACCTCTAGTTTTCATAATACAAAGTAAACTAATAGAAAAATGTGGAAGTCAACTGTAAATGTTGCAATGATTATTTTTCTCCCTGGGAACTGGCATGTAAGCTAGAAATGGTAGGATAGAAATAGCATTTTTATTAAAGATTTATGACATTTTGGATTTCAAACGTCTTTTCAACACACTACTATAAAATTAAAAATTAAATTTAAAAAATATTAGTTTCAAGGCTGAAGAGATAGCTTAGTGCTTGTTGCTCTAACAGAAGACCCAAGTTTGGTCCCTAGTACTCATGTCAAGCAGTTTAAAATCACCTTTAACTCTAATTCAGGAAATCTGATACCGTGTTTGACTTCCGAGGGTACCTGCATTCATATGTATAAGGCCACACAGACATGCACAAAGTTAAAAATAAATCTTAAAAATATTAAAATCAATGTTTAGCAGCACTAAAAACATTTCTTAATGAATATACAACTGACTTCAATATTATTTTCATTTAATTGTGCAGATTACTTTCCTAGATTGAACTTTTAATATTTCTACATATGGGTGTTTGGAATTTGTATTCTCTTATTAGGGAATCTAGTTTGTATGTTTTGTGTTAATAACTGTCAGCTCCCTATTACCTTTGTTGTTTCTACAGTGCAGAAAATTTAGAAGCTTCCTTGTGTGTGATTATGATAATAGGTAACACTGGTTTTTCACATGGCTACTTACTTTATTTTTTTATATGATTTATTCCACTAATAGAATTACTATTAGAGTAACTAATAGAGTTATTGGAGGAATACTTACTATTTTTAAATATGCAATATTCCCAAAATATATCAGGATAAAATACATTCAAGAGTTCTGAGGCCAAAGATGTGATTCAATTGGGAGAGTGCTTGCCTAGAAGGCAGAAAGCATGGAGTTCACTGCCTAATACCTTATAAAACAGGTATAGTAGCTCTTACCTGTTTGAGGTAATTTAGAACATGGAACCAGGGAAACCAGGAGTTCAGGAGTTCAAGATGATCATGGGCTGTATGATACTCTGTTTTTGTTTGTTTGTTTGTTTGTTTTAATATTCTGGTACAGGAGAGATGGCTCAGTGGTTAAGATTACTTGTGGGTTTCGCTGAGGACTGTTCTGTCCCCTGCTTCTACAAGGTGACTCACAAACATTCATATACCCAGTTTCATGGGGTCCAATGTCTGCTTCTGACTTCCACAGACCTCCACATGCAATTGGACATACATTCACATAGGCATACACCCAAACATATAAACAAAAATAAGTCCCCTTAAAAAGTGTTTTTAAATGACTTGTATACCAGTGTTGACTTCTTTCTAGGGACTTAATTTCAACAGGCATAAAATACATGAACTAGATCACCACCCAATTTATGTGGCAAGGGACATTAACTCACAATTTGTAGCAGTGTTATTTGCTAATCTGTTGGTTCAGAATGCTGCTGTAGCATTCTGAAGCTTGCATTTTTAATTTGGTCCAAAGGGTAACATTGTCTCATGAATTTTAGCAAGTCTTTAGCAAGTGGCTTAGAGTTAACATATTTATTTTACAAGGTTTTGTAAACATGCATCAACATTTATTTAGTACAGTAATAGTAGTAGCTTTTTGAGCTATCAGTGGTCCTTGTTCTGGGTAGGGTATACTTTTATGGGTTCCCAGTCTGAAGGGTATCATTCCTATCATAAGCTTGCACACATGAAGCTTGGGTTTGAACACTACACAACCCATGTTGTTGTATGTAACAGATCTCTTACAGTAAGCTACCCTAAAACCATTTACAAGTGATAGGCATCACAGCTATAGCCTTATTCTAAGGAAAGAAAAGTCTACACCCCCCTGTATAAACAATGTGATTGAAAAGTTAACCTTATTATTGATTATCAATGAGGGAATCAGAGGCATGCCTCTTTGCTTCCTTCTAAGGGCTTCCTAGGAGAAAATAATTTTCCTTACAAAGAAAGAGAAGTTCTGCAATGTTCTAATAGCTATTCAGAATTTCCAGGTTTGAGGCAGAGAAGAAAAGGTGGCCAGTCCTGGGGTGAACAAGGCTAAAGGCTCTGCCTCCATGTAGAAACCAAGACACAGGTTCCAGTAGCACTAGAAAAAGCTATCAACTCTGCAGCACAGAATGTCTGGTCACTAATCTGAATATAGAATGCTGAGTGCTGGAACTTTCAAGGGTTTAAGTGTATGGGTAGTTCACCACAGATGATCACTCAAACAATTTATAGGCAATTGAAAGTCTTTATAGCATTTGCCTGGGACTAGACCCAACTATTTGGAGATGTAGACCCAAGTGTCCAGAGCACAAGGACTTTGAAGAGAAAGTGCTTGGCATCTGGCTTGCTCAGCAGCTGCAAGTGGTGAGGGTAGAGGGGGTGTTTTTCTTAAGCAACCAATTTAGCAGAAGATAAGAAAAATTATCTAGGACTTCCTAATCAGGTTCCTAGAATAGAGCCCAAAACTTCCCATTGGATTCCATCAAAATGATCAAATTCTAGTTGAACATGAAATGGTCTCAGCAAGAATATGAGCTGGAAGAATCTCTTCACTGTCTCATCACATAACTTTGAATGAACCAAATGACCTACAGTGGTAAGTTCTGTCATGAGACTGTGGTTCAATGAAGATCAAACTCTTCCTGGAATTTATTCTACTCAATGAGCATCCTTGGCTCATCTTTGACTCCTGTGCCATCCAGCAGAGGTGGGGTACCCCCACTGATTCCTGGGTCTCTTGTTAACCCATAAAGGCCATGATTCCAATTGGTCTGTGTTTCCAGAATTATTTTTCTTATGGTAGAGAATGTACTAGAGTTTTATATTCACACCAATCCACAGGGGACTTTAGAGGAACACAGAATCTCCACTATAATGTTAGCCGCAGAAGTATATGGACCTTGTATTTCCTGTCTTCCTTGAGACTTTTCTTAAATGAATAGAAACCTGAGATATGGCATGATCTGTGTAGATAATTACCACAATATCCATGTTCTATATAAAATGCTACACTTTGCCATTGCTGGTGGAATGTAAGCATGTACGACCACTACTCTTGAAATCAATTTGGCTGTTTCTCAGAAAATTGGGAATAGTCTTACCTAAAGACCCACCTATACCATTCCTGGGCATATACCCAAAAGATGCCTCACCATACCATGAGGACACTTGTTCCATTATGTTCAATACAGCTTTATTAATAATACCCAGAAACTGGAAACAACCCAGATCCTCCTCAACCAAAGAATGCATAAAGAAGATGTGGTATGTACAATCTACACAATGGAATACTACTCAGCTATTAAAAACTTGAGCATCATAGAATTTGCAAATAAATGGATGGAAGTAGAAAATATCCTGAGTGAGGTAACTCAGACTCAAAGGTACACGCATAGTATGTCCTCACATATCAGTGGATATTAGCCATAAAGTACAGTATACCTGTGCTACAATTCACAGACCCCCAAGAAGGTAAATAACAAGAAGGGACCAAAGGAGGATGCTTGAGTCTCATTTCGTGGATGGATGGATGGGTGGATGGAACTAGGTAGGAGAGGGGATGGAAATGGGGTTGGTTAGGGTTGGGAATCAGGTATAGGGAGTGTCCAGGAGAGAGGGCCAGGTGGCTAAGTAGGGGGGCATTTCTAGGACATGCCACAGACCTCAAGCTGAGACTCCTAGCAGTAGAAGATATGGAATCTGAGGCAGCCACCTCCTGTAGCCAAGGAGGACTCCTGGTGGAGGGATATGGACACAAACTCACCTACAAAACCTTCAATACAAAATTTATCCTCCTGAGTAGAAGATGCACAGGTACAAAGATGGAGCAGAGATTGAGAAAATGGACAACTAATGACTGATCCAACTTAAGAATGATCCCATAGTCAAGAAACAATCTCTGACACTAGTTAGTAATGATACTCTCTTAAGCTCGAAGACAGGAGCCTAGCTTAACTATCCTCTGAGAAGCTCCACCCAGCAGCTGACTGAAACAGATGTGGATCCCTACATCCAAACATTAGATGGAGCTTGCGAAGTCTTGTGGGAGAGTTGGGGAAGGATTGATGAGACTCCAAAGAAGACCAGCAGAATCAACTAACTGGGACCCTTGGTGGCTCCTAGAGGCTGAACCATTAACCAAAGAGCATATATGGGCTGGACCTAGGTGCCCTGCACATATGTAGCAGATATGCATCTTGGTCTTCAAGTGGGTCCCCCACCAACTAGAATGGATGTTTAGCCTGACTCTTTTTCCTGTCTATGCATCCTGTCACCCTAACTGGCTGTCTTGTCTGGCCTCAGTAGGAGAGGATGTTTCCTAGACCTGCAGTGATTTGAGATGCTAGGGTGGGTTAGTTCCTGGGGGACCACCCCTTCTCAGATATGAAGAGGAGTAGGTAGGGACTATGGGAAGCCGGGAGGGGAAGGAGGGTGAAATTGAGATATAAAGTTGATAGCTAAATTAATTATTGGAGAATGTTATAACAAGAGCTAGAGAGATGAGTTATCACTTAAGGGCACAGATTGCTTCTCCAAAGGACTCTGATCCAATTCCCAGCATCAACATGACAGCTCACAATCATTTCAAACCTCAGTTCCAGGATATCTAAAGCTGTGTTCTGGTCTCCACAGGTATTGCATGCACATGCTGTATAGACATCTATTTATCTATCTATCTATCTATCTATCTATCTATCTATCTATCTATCTATCTATCTATCTAGATATAGATAAAGATATAGATATATAATGAAAATATCTTAATAGAACAAAAGAGAAAAGAGTATTATAAGAACAAAATTATGGATTAAAGCTGGCAAGGATGTGGAAGGGTCTAAAAGGTGGCTTAGGACTGGAGTTACTCTGCCTGATGTTGAACTTTCAGGGTTCTTATCCGTTCCTTTTCATCACAAACATATAGAGAAATTTCACATCTGTCGTGAGTAACAGTAAAGCTCCTTCTTATTGGACATTTCTTTTTCTGTCTCCAATTTTGTATATTTTCAGCCCCAAGTGATGTGGGCCACACAAAGCAGCTGGTAGACTCTCAGTGACAAATGATACAGGACTTACCAGCTGGTGGTATAACCCAGGCTCTAATGAGTCAGTTTCAAATTCAAGTTCAACGTTCATGTAAAATACCATTTACAATGGCAAAGAGAAATGAGAGTCTGAACATTTTTCTAGCACACCCCACTCGTGCTCTTGGCCAGTATGAATATTAAAGTCAATGAGATTTTTTCTTGTGTATAATACAGATGGCATTTATTTAAAAAGCCAAGCTTTGCAATAAACTGCATGCAGATCATATACTGTGTGTCATCAGATGGGTCACTCAAGCTCTCTGAGTTTCTTCACCATCTGTAAACAGATTGAAGTAGTAATTAAAACCTTTGGCATACATCTTAGAATGTGTTGTGCTCATAGCCCAGTTTTGTATTAATATTCCTTCTCATAAGGCAGTCTCTTTCATCTGTTAATGCACAGCGTGACTCAGTTCATCTTTCTTCCTTGTTTTCAAATCCCAGTTTTCTAATGAGTAAATGTTTGTGTGAAAAGATGGAAAGATGGAGACTTTTTTAAAAAATCAAAAGGTAGAAAAGAGCCCTAAAGTCTAAAGTCATGTATAAACAAATTGAATAAATACTATGTCGTGTAAACTTTACTTCAGGGTGGGTTCCACACCAGACTTTTGCTTGCCACTCTGGGCTCTAATGGGTTCTGACTCAAGCCTCATTAGGCTCTCAGGGTGTGGTTTAGTATGTGCGATCTTACAGTTTGTAAGAAGCCCAGAGCTATAGTTTTGTTTTAGAAAATGAAGATTAATAACCAGCAACTGGCCCATTAATAACCTTGGGCATGTGGGGGGGGGAAGCACATACTCAGATACATTTGTAATCCCATAAATATTGGTGAAGCAGTAAACTGCAGATTCTAAATTAGTTAAGTTTCTAAGCCCATAAAACACTTTCACTGCTGTCTGTTTTCCTTTCTAAAAGACTCACCTGGGAACTTTCTTATATGCTCAAAGAAAAAACCTTTGGAATTGATATGATTTTGATAGCAATGAATGGATTTATATCAATACTCAATTTGCTTGTGGGGTCCCCATAAGCTGGTTTTGATATTTGTAACCATGCACTTAGCCCTTTTCACTGCTGAGTGCTCTCCTGGGGCATAACCTTTCCACACTGTGTTTTTAGTATGGTTTCCTCTTTTGCCTCCATCCGTGGCTTTGGTCTGGGAATGCTGCCCTGTCTACACTCCAGAGTCAGATATAAGTACATTCACCAAGTGCTTTTTAGTTTGCAAATCACTGTGGTCATTCATACTTAGCCCCAAGAACACTCCTTACAATAGATTCTCTTTTCCCTTGATGAGGAAAAACAGATTTTAAGGTGCTAGGTCACTTTCAAAGGCTGATGCCAATTGGAGGTATTAGAGCTAAAAATTGACCCTGTGTCTCCAAAATACTCCCTCTCATGGCATTTTTATAATTACAGAGGACAGAAAACCTATGGTAGCAAAGGTTCACTTCTCTGTCTCCAAGATCTGTGTTGCTGGCTGTTCCCTTAATGAGTGTCCCTGTATCACTATGCCTTCCATGGCAGCGGCTTCCAACTGCAATATTCCCTTCTTCTTTTTGCTCATAAAACCACTTACTTGCCATTTTCTTAGTCTGGGTTGTTCAGAAAAAGGACCCAGAGCTCAGGAAATAAAAGGCTTATCTGCAAGGTGATTCCAGGGACCAGTGAAAGAATGAGGAGGTCACTGGAAAGGAGGAACACACGTAGAAGTATGAACACTGTGCAGACAGCATTCATGTTCACTAAGTCCACATGATTTAGCCCAGCTCAGGACAGTCTTCCCTAGGGGAGACCACTTTCTGTCTTCCCTTGTTTGATGTTTGTTTCTAAGGACAGTCACATGCCTTTCTGTCTTCAGCATGGTGTGTCCATATTCCTGTGCTCAGATAATGACTCAAGGCTGACACATGGTCAGGTAGGACAAAGAGACTGACTGTTGCCCATTGGAGTGGCATTTTTCACCTCTGGATGAAGGAGTAAAGGCAATGGGGTGTTGGGGAATAGTGGTGTGTGTTTTGGGGGGGGTGCCAGCTGGGAGAGTTGTAGCTGCTTAAATGTTTTTATGAATTCAACTCATATGATAGCTGCTTTCACAAGTTGTTCTGTAGCCTGTGTTTAGTTTCTTGATTACAAGTGACAGAAAACCAAATCCAAAATGGCTTTTCCCACCAAAAGGACTTACTGGATGACAAGTATAGAATCAAGGAAGGTTTACCTCAGGTGCTATTGTACTCTGGGGCTACAGCTCCCAATCATCTCTGTGTTTTTCATGTACTGGCTTCTCTAGTGTGCTTTTGACTGTTGAAATAATACATGTCAACTGTAAGCAACTTGGGGAGGAAAGGGTTTATTCATCTTACTCAACATTACACATCATAGTCTATCCATGAAGGAAGTCAGGACAGGAACTCAAGCAGGAGCCTAGAGGCAGGAGCTGATTTAAAGGCCATGGAGGAGTTCTGCTTACTGACTTGATACCCCTGGCTTTCTTCATCAACTTAATTATACACCCAAGTACCATATGTTCATGAGTGATGCTACCTACAGTGAGCTGGGCCTTCCATATTGTTCATTAATAAAAAAAAAGTATTTTCTCAAGTCCTAGATAATCCCAATTTGTGTCAAACTGATCCTAACTAACCAGAATGGTGGTAGCCCTATACTCAGAGAGGCTCTTTACTTACAGTCTAGAAGTGTGAGGTGCATGGAGCAGCATCGATCTCTAACCTTCCAGGTTCAAGTCTTGTAGGAGAGGGAACAATTTAATTAGATGTCTGGCTGAAGTTCTAACCTTCAGTCTGATTGGAGTAGCTCAGGAAACCTGCCTACTCCAAGCTAAGCTCAGACAATATGCTGTACCAACTGTCTTGAGGCAACCTCATATGCAGTGTCTCTAGTCTAGATGACACAGGCAACAGTTGGGAATGTGTCCTCAGATGATACCTGAAGCCTCTTCTACAGAGGCACAGATGTTGCTAAGCCAAAGCAGAAATACCCAACATGGTCCCAAGGGTTTAAATTTAAATCGCTATCTTACTTTTTAAATATTTATTATTTTACTTGTAAGTGTGTGCGTGTATGTGTCTTTGTGTGTGTGTGTGTGTGTGTGTGTGTGTGTTTTCGTGTGCACACACACTCGAGCATGGGTTATATGCATCTGAATGCATGTTCCCACAGAGGCCAGGAGAGGGCATCAGATCCCTTGGTGCTGGAGTTGCAGGTGATTGTGAGATATAGGACCCAAATCCTCTACAAGATCAGTACCTGCTCTTAACCACTAGCCCTGTCTCCAGGCCCCACTGTTTTATTGTGAGAGGTAAGTAAGTACCTCGCATGTCAGAAATTAGACATGAAGCTCTACTTTCTGTGTGTGGTAAACAAGTACTCATTCCACTACAATCTATGCAATGGTGGTGGTGGGGTGCTTAAGTCTGTATTAGTTTCTTGGCTCTATGTGCCCAGAACCCTTCTATCCAGGATGCAACTTGCACTTTCTATATAGTATTGAATAACTCTGGTATCTTAATCCCCAGGTTTAACCCCTTTATTCTCTGATTTTGGTGATTTGCCTCCAGGGCTATATTCTTTGTCTATTCCATACAGAGTATGAGTAGAGATTCTCTTTTTCTTCCTTCATGTGTACACTGTAGCTTCTGTAGTCTTCCAATAATGATTTTTGACCACCAATCTCTTTGACACTGAAAAATCTAGAAGAGATACTTAGGGAGGCAAATGAGTCAAAGACATACACAAGAATTTCTCTAATAAGAGGTATAGACAGTCAATGGCATTGGTCATAAATATATAAATTCCCCTTTAGTTTAGGAAAAAACTACCATAAGGGCTGATGAATCTTCATTTGGAACCAAGATTGAATCTGACAAAAGACAAAAATTTGAAATTACATCAATGTCTACATTTCAGAATGCACGCATTACTGAAAAATAACCAAACATTTTGTATCAGGATGTTAAACACATCTATTTCCATATTATTCCATATCATGGCAGACATCTACCCTCATTCTCCTGGAATGTGTTTTCTCTGTGTTACTTAAATGAAACCATCTAATCTAGGTCTTATTTTGTCTGACGCAGTCCCAACAGAACAGACGTCAGTCTTTATTCTCTGGTAGCGACTTGATGCATTGAGTGGGAGGGCGCTGTGGACTGATGGAGCCTCTGGGACACCTGCCATGCTGTCTGTTTTAGAGCCAATGAAACAACATACTGAGGTGTAGGCCTTGCTTATTCCTTCAGGCCCCTGCCCATTTTGCTAGTTGAAGCTCTACCATATGGCAAAGGCAAGCTAAATGAACATTTACCCACCTTTGAGGAATAAAACCATTAGTGAAGTCATTGTTGTCATTAATAACCTCTACTGTTCTGTAATGTCCTCAGACATAGTCTAGGTCTCACTCTTGTGATCTTGATTTCTTGTGTGTATTCTGTGTTGTTATGTGTATTCTTGTATGTATTACCTGCTTTTCGGTTTGGAATTACTAGGTATAGTTTTTTAGCATCCCCTAAATATGAGTACTGGAGGTCCCAAAGCTGTCCCATGCTTACTTCTCCTGGCCTTTAGAAGAACAGCGTGTTACACCATTTCAGTGTTACCAGCAGAGAGGTAAGGAATATGAGGTAAGCAAAAGTCTTTGGATGTATAAATGTATGACATAACGAATGTCACAACTCATTTCTAGTTTCCCTCACTTAAGATACTCAGGGTTTTGTGCTTGGTTGAAGGCTTTGGGTAGATTAGCTAAGTGTCAGCTTTTGTGCATAGAAAAGAGGTGACACTGGCAAGGATACGTTCATTCTGAGCCAGCAAGGGTATGATGTCAGGTACCGTTGGTATCACTTTCAGGTTCCATTTGGCCAGCTGCTACATCCTTTCTCATGAGGGCCGGGGTGGTTGCTGACAACACACGACTCTGCCCTTTCATTGGAGACCTTGCCTGGATCAAATGTCTACTCCTGCAAATCCCTAGGATTCATGTATCCTTCTCCAAAAGCCAATGGCAGATGCCACTCTGCAGGGATGTAAAGGCCCCTTCTGTTTCAAATAATGTGGCTCCCTGCTGTTATGCTCACTGAAGTGCTCTGCAGTGATTAGAACGAGGGTGATGTTAGCAGAAATACCATCTAGGCCCTTCCCCTTTAATCCTTCTATTTCCTCATTGCCTGTTGTGTTTTTCCGGAGAAAACTGTGTTAGGATCCATTGTAGCTTCAAACAGTTTCTCAAAATCATCAACCCAATTCAGAAATAAACTGATCACAGCAAAGAGGTGTGATGCTTTAGATTTCATGGCACACAGAGAAGTCCCACTCTCTTGCACTGAAGCCTCCCCAACAAGACTTGATCGAAGCTAGAGTAATTACTGTCAAGGTTACACAAACCCTTAAACTGTTGTAAGACACTGCCAAACATAATTTATTTGTTAGCCCCAAATAATTCAGAAGCTTAGCTATGCCTCTCCAACTTTTAGCTGGTTTTGAGTTTTAGGGGCAATAAGTGATCATGGAGACTATACTTCGGCCAGGGAAGTATCTATTAGGGCAGTAGATAGCAGTTTATAAATGAGTCTTTGTGTGCCCCGCAAAAGACAGAAAGGTTGGTGTGACAAGTCTGCCCAGGCTTGTTGAGAGGGTTCAGCCTTTCTTCCAGCAAAATGTGTTCAGACTTCTCTGATTACTAAAGTCCCAGTAAGACACACAAAGGCAATTTTGCTTCTCTTTTGAAAGATCTGCTCAAATCAATAAGATTTTGCTCAAAGCCTCTCCCTGAGTGTGGCACTGTCTTGAAGTGAAAAAAGAAGACCCTGGGGATCTTGGTCTGAGGCCACCTCTCAACTTTGTCAGCTCATCAAAGAGCAAATATGGGGGATGTCACTTTCTGAACCCCAACACTGGTTTATTTATTTATTTTCCTATTTTTATGGTGTGTCTAAGTGTTGGAATATGTGCAGGTTCATTTGTGTCAAAGGTGCACACCCCTGATTGGTCCTGAGGGTCTTTCCATGGTGTTTTTGAATATAGGATTTTCCATTGCCCTGAGGCCATTAAGTGGATGAGACTGGCTAGCCAGCAAACCTCATAACTGTCATATCTCCAGCTCTCCAGCACTGGGGTAAGCATGTTCTGCTACCCCTGGCTTATTTATATAAGTTTATATAAGTTTCAGAGTATCAGACTCAAATTTGATATACTCATACTTTTGATACCACCATTTTACTGGCTGACAGATCTTTCTTGTTTCTCAATACCAGTTTTAAAATAAAATGTGGTGTTCGTTAGTGGCAGCTGCCCATTTTTTTTATCTATAAGAAGGTTCATGTAGTGTTTTGAGCATGTGAACTTCTCAAATAAAGACCATTGTATAGTTTCTGTCTCTCTGGTTCATTATGAGAAGACAGACTCAGGTGCAATTTAGTAGACTGGGGTCAGTTTCTGACCTCAGGATGTCTGCCCCTATGCTTTGTATTTGACCTTGACCATATTAGAGTCTGTTTCCAGATGCACATTTTTTAGACTTTTGAAATCCTATTCTGTGAGTTCAGAACCCCTTGATGCTTTTTTGGCCAATCTCTTTTGGTCATTTGAAGTTGCTCAATCAGCCTGGAAATTTTTTTAAAACAAAACCAAAGTGAAACAACCCATTGGAGATATCTGACTCCATCTAAATGTCAGCTCATTATTGCTTTGGGTGAAGGCCAACACAAGACTTCCCAGCCCAAAGACAAACAGTTGCAATGTGTTCTATGGGAAAGGTTATGGTATTTCATAGAAAAGTGAATAGCGAATAAAAGAAAGTTGCTGCATACACACATAAATGATGTCTCAGAATTTATTTTTCAGATAGTATATGCCAAGGGAAGTGTGTGTTATCTACATGAGTTTGTCAGGGAGAAATCACCTAACACTTTGCTTTAAAATATCAAATATCAGCACAGATAGTTAAAATTGTCACAAATAAATGATTAGTTTGCTTCCATACATGTATGATGTTTAGGACTGAGAAATACAACTCCACTAAGATAGTGAAGAAATAGGATGCATTGCTTAGGAGCATAGGCTATAAATATAATTCATCTTTACTATTAGTGATTGCTAGCTAATACTGCCTGGGATAAAATCATCGCAGATTTTATCATGTCTTTTTGTGGAAGTAAATCTGTCCTATCAGTCAAGTTCTTGTGAAGTGGAGATGAAAAATTTATGACTGTGTTTTAAATCATAACACAACCTTGGTAAGCTGGAGGCGAGATGGATCGGTTCTAAGGACATGGTTGAAAGATGCCTCACCACACGGCTGTCCTTGGAGTTGGTTGACATTCATTTTTGTTTTTCTATATTGTTATTGCATCATAATAAAAGATTATTAGGTTCTGCTTTAGTGTGTCAGCCGTGAAGTGTTACCTGTTACTTTGTTTTTGTGGATAGTGGCTTAGCATATCAGAGTTATTAGAGTGTCTCCTCTCCCCATCTCTCTTCTTCCTTCTCTTCCTCCCTCCTCCTTCTTTCCCCCTCTCTCCCTCTCTGCCTGTCTGTCTGTGTATGCATTTCTCAGTAAATGGCTTTGAGAGACACTGTCCTATCAGATAATGAAGCAACCCACAATTCATGATAAGGCTGTTCAGCACATTGCCAGGAACACACAAATTGAATATTGGCTCTTAAGTTTCAAAGCAAACTTTTGAAGCATGATGCAGCTGGTAAGGTTTTCAGGGCAAAAGACTTTCAGTTACAAGAATTAAACATTTTGGAATCCAAAGTGTAGGAGACACAGACCATGAATTTTCAAAAATAAACACTCAAGGGCTGCTGACATATTGTCTCCTCAGGAAGCAGAGAGCAATGAATACTGTGGCTGAACGGCTCCTTTTCTTTATTTCTTCCTTTTTAGTTGGGAACCTGAGTGCAAACCACATCTCTTATGCTTCTCTGGAAAGACTCCTCTAGGCAGGGCAAGAAGTGTATCTGCTAGGTTATTCTAAGTACAGCTATGTTGTCATTGAAGATTGATCTTTATGTCATATTTAACCACCATCCTAATAGACATAGGTAAGTGGGATCACAGATCATAGTACACAGTGATGGTTTTCAGGATTCATGAGCCAATAGAGATGAGCATGCGTGTGTGCATGTGTGTGTGTGTGTGTGTGTGTGTGTGTGTGTGTGTGTGTGTGTTTCTGTGCGTTAGGGATATAATCACAAGAACAGTTTTTATGTTAACCTTAACTTCAAAACAAGTGAACAAACCTTTCCTAGTGCCATCCAGATGTCTTGGACAAGTTGACATATAAAAGTTAACTACCAGGATTGAGCCTATGGCTCAGAGATGGAGCACTTGTTGAGCACAATGTTGGTCTGGCTTCTACCTCAATTCTCCATAAAACCAAATATTAAGCATCAGGATCCAGATCAGGAATTCTTCTGTTCCTTCTGTTCTCTCTGAAGCTTCAGTAGATTGATGGGATGAGGTGTAGAGAGATATCGACAGTCACTAGTTATACTTAAACTCTAAGACCTACAGTGATCATCAGCCAGGTTAAGTCCCTTTCACTAGTTTATAGCTCTTTCCCTGTGTCATGGTGAATTGGTTTGAATGAAAATGTCGCCCATAGGCTCAGATGTTTGAGTCCTTGGTTCCCAGTTGGTAGTGCTATTAGGGTAGGTTTAGAAAGTGTGGCTTTGCTAAAGGAAACATGTAATTGGATGTAGGCTTTGAGGTTTCAAAGCCTCACGCATTCTCAGTTACCACCCTCTGCTTCATGCTTGTGTTTCAATATGTGAGCTCTCTGCATCTTACTCCAGCTGCTGTGCCCTCTCGCTGATATCATGGACTGTTGATTCTCTGGAACCATAAGCCCCAATAAACTGTTTCTCCTATAAGTTGCCTTGGTTGTAGAATTTTATGACAAGCACCAAAAAGTGACAAGTCAATCTTCCCTTCCCCACCCTCTTGTTCCTAGAGTCAGTCCCCATATTTATTGCATAACTTCCTTTCTGAGAGTCTACTCCACAGAAATTCAGACCAAAACCATCACTCCTATTTCTTTTGTAGTAGATTTTTACTAATAGTGACTATGAGAGATTTAAGTTGGATATAGAACATTTAACCTCAGTTTATTATTTTAATGTAGGTTTAAAGATTTTCATGAAAAGCAGGAACCAGCATTTCCTTGCATTTATCTGCTTTGATCATGAGAAATTTTTACACAGACCTGGGTCATCATTCCTTCTCTGCCAATGGCATAAAGCACACAGTTGATGACATTCTCAGAGGAGTATGATAGAGTGTGGCAGACTCATGACAAAAAGGTTCGTAACTAGGTCACAGCCCAAGTATACATCCCATAATCAAATTAGCTTTGGTAATATTATAAGCTTAAGACTCAAAGAGTACACATATCTTGTTTTTAAACCATTTTTTGACTCAAAAGATATTTACTAAGGGTTCCAGGTGTTAAACATTGGGTAGCACAAAAAAATTAAAAGGCAAATCATTTTGTGCCTGACAGAGCACACTGTGTGAAACAGCCTGAAAAATACAATAGAAGAAAGATGTGTGTAACTGTTAGTAAATTCCAGCAAAACAAACAACAACAACAACAACAAAAACCCAAAGCAAGTGCAAAAGGCTTATGTGAATATACCCTACACACATATACCACACACACACATATACCACACACACACACACACACACACAAAACACACACACATATACCACACACACACACAAAACACACACACATACACACACACAAAACACAGACACACACACATACACACACATATACCACACACACACACACATACACACACACAAAACACACACACACAAAACACACACACACAAAACACACACACATACACACACACAAAACACGCACACATACACACACAAAACACACACACATACACACACAAAACACACACACATACACACACAAAACACACACACATATACCACACACACACACACACAAAACACACACACATATACACACACACACACACACAAAACACACACACACAAAACACACACACACACACAAAACACACACACATACACACACAAAACACACACACATACACACACACAACACACACACAAAACACACACACATACACACACACAAAACACACACAAAACACACACACAGGGAGAGAGACAGAGAGAGACAGAGAGAGAGAGAGAGACAGAGAGAGAGAGAGAGAGAGAGAGAGAGAGAGAGAGAGAGAGAGAGAGAGAGAGAGATGCATACACACATTGCACATTGAATGGAAAAAGTATTGTCAGAAGGTTTGTGAGGTGGGATTGGGTGATGAGAAAGAACCATCATTAGTAAGGTATGAGGTGAAGAGTGTCTGGTCATGATTTACGCCCTTCCTGTCACTATGACCAGAAACCCCCAGGAGAGTCTTATAAAGGAGTGATAAGATTTCTTATGTAATTTCACAGGACTACTCTGGCTTCTGTATGAGGTGGGGCACAAGCAGAGAGAAAAGCTGGGGGCATTGGCTAGTGCCCACCACTTTGCAAGCGTCTCCATTTTGTTTGGACATTAACAATTCCCCTAAGTATAG